>NW_015551026.1:834630-848191 GCF_001515605.1 Sinocyclocheilus anshuiensis | reverse complement strand
AGTACACACCACCCGATATTTCACCGGTTTTCGATTATTCTGATGTTTTGCTGGACATTGTAGTCGGGGGAGCAGCGGCGCTGTTCAGACGCTTCAGGACACGCAGACAGGGGAAGCGAGCCGGCGCGGTCGTGAAGCTAAGGCAGCGCGGATTCAGGACGCAGAAACTGAAATCAGCTAAACCTGTATTAAGGACTGTAAAAAGATCCCTGGAGCAACAGCTCATCGTAACTACTCTGTGTGTGCTCAGAGCTGATTTTGTTCTGTTGTTCATCTTGCTGTCAGATGGGCAGCCCAGGAGGCACATGAGAAACTGCTGTTGACGTCTTACAATTTGCCTCCATCCAGGCACCAGGCTCAGAGTGATTCCCTCTTGCTGACAGATCTTGATGGCCCCGTCTGACATCACTGTCATTTGATGAGGTGTTAAATGAAGAAGGGGCACTCATTAGGAGAGATCGTGTTTGCTCTTTGGCTATACCTGCTCTCTTGTCTCACAAGGGGCCTGTCTTGCCTGTAAGGTGGCGAACAAACCTGCGCCATCTTTCGCAATTGTCCAACGGCGTTAACAACGTGTTCATTAGTCGGGTCTGTTTCCATGGAAATATGCTAGGGGCTTGGGTAGCCTGCAGTGTGCATGTTATCCTGGCTGATCTGGGTGCTATTGACAGAAGCACTGTGTGTGTGCATTCATTAGTCTAATCAAGGGAAGTTCCTTAAGCCAAGTGCACGCGGTCCACGGATAATTGACCATCCACTCAGATTGTCCACTACTCCTGTGAAATCTAGCGAAGTGTCCCAGTTGGGTATTTTATTTCCCCACGCTCTAAAATAGCTAGACAGCCATAAAGTGCAATGGGCCATTTTGCATATGCTAGGGGCTTGGGTAGCCTGCAGTGTGCATGTTATCCTGGCTGATCTGGGTGCTATTGACAGAAGCACTGTGTGTGTGCATTCATTAGTCTAATCAAGGGAAGTTCCTTAAGCCAAGTGCACACGGTCCACGAATAATTGACCATCCACTAAGATTGTCCACTACTCCTGTGAAATCTATCGAAGTGTCCCAGATGGGTATTTTCTTTTCCCATGTACTAAAATAGCTAGACGGCCATAAAGTGCAATGGGCCGTTTTGCAAGTATCCCAGAGGGAAGGAGTCTTGAGTGCTTTCTTTGGCTTGATCTTTCTTCTAACACATTCTGAAGCGCTACCAGCTCATCCCACTCTCTAAGGCGAGTTTAGAAGTGCCACCAGCTGTTTTGAGCCTTAATTTCTAAGTGTAGGTGGTGCTTGTGCACAGGCACGTCTGTGTAGATCTTTAACGTCTTTGCTATTTGGCATTGGGACTAATTAGCTCACAGCTGTTGACTCAATGTTGGGATGCAAGTTGTTAACAACTGTTTTTGAACTTCACATGTGCTTGCTTGCTTGTGTGGATTTGCTTTTTATGTATTAATTTCCCCCCCCTTGTCTCTTGGGCTTAATGCAGCTGGTTCAGAGTGACCTCTTTCTTTCCCATCACAGCAGCACTTCAACAACCAGCTGAGTAAAGCACACATCCCCAGCCACAAATTTCAGATCCCAAGCCAGAAGTGTGTACATGACCTCCTTAAATAGATGTCTCTTCATAAATTGGTGTTGCTCTAGCATAATGGGAGATGAACATGTTCTTTACTCTGTTGAAATGAAAGAATGCACTTTATAGTTTGATAATGGCATCAATGTGTATTTTATTAGTTTCTCCTCCTCTTGGTGTTTGGAAATTATAGGATCCATCCTTATTACTTCACTGAATAACACAAATAGGCATCACTGCTTTAGAGAATGATAATTAAGTGTTATTTTGTAAATTTGGACTAAATATTGTGTAAAGAAATGCTAATAAATGGCAAATTTAGTTTTTTAGTAATATTAATTCAGTATATTTATTCTTAATTAAGGAATATTATCTATCTCTCATTAAATAAAATTATTCACAATTTATCTGCCCTATAGACACCATCATCAGCATTGTAAACCCTGTATGGTTGACCACTAATCTGCTGTACATAGTAAATCAAAGTTTGTTTGTTTTTTGTTTTGTGTTTTTCCAAAACATCAAGGATAATTCATCAAGGATAACTATTTATGATATTTCCCCATCACTTAACCTCTTCTGAACGTTAGTATATGTATGTATTTATGAGTGGCAAGAGCAATAAATATGTAAATATTTCTGAGATTACACATTTGAAATATTAACACAAGGTCAAGTAGTCATTTTCCCATCAAAGTTTCTGGTCTTTTTCTCATTTCTCTCTAGGCTAAAACACTTCTTTTTCACATGCGTCAATACACCCACTCAGCCAAACTTTATTACATAAACCCTAATAAGCAGTCTTGACCCAAGCAAGTGCTACAGGATACAAAAAGGATGTGTGTTTTTCTGTAGCGTTTGCATTCTAGATCATTGCCTTTGCACTTGCACATGCTCAAGTCAACAAGAATTTAGTTCAATCTAGAGATGGTAAGTGTTGTGAATAGTCCTGTCTCATGCAGATGGTTGACTGTATAGCAAGCCAGTTGCCATGTTCATTTGCCTAATTAGTTACCCGCTGTTGCAAGAGGGATAATTGAGAAGGCATCATGGTAATTTGCAACATAACCAAGCTAATAATTTGTTATTGATTGCCTCATCCAATGGTGAAACTGTAAATTAGCCCCTGGTGCATCTCAGTGGATTGCATGAATTCAGTCTTGTTTTTTAAACACTCAAATAATATTATGTGCCACAAGATTAACTTTGGCCCTGCATGAAAGATGGTGATGTGCTGCTGGTTTCTCTCTGGCTATAAACTCCATATATCATGTCTACAGCGAAATGACATTAATGTTGGTGGTGCACAACTTTTAACCACATTTGTCCATAGCATGCGATACTGGTGTGCTGATGTCCCGAAATGGCTTTCTAACTAGTTTACCACAAAGTTTTAGTAGTTTAAACCAAGGGGTTTTGCTGGTTAGTCCAGTTAGCCCCTGCTGGTAGATGCTGTAACTACAAGATGCTGGTTATACAAAGCCTCTTTTGACCATTTAGTAGTTGCTATGAAGATTAAATAAAACATTTTTACAATCAACATATAAATAGCAAATATATGTAAAGTATAAATTCGTATGGTATAATGCAATTTTTATTTTATTGTATTTCCATGTCAAATACACTCTGCAGATGATCCACTGTAGTGACCCCTTATGGGCGTCCCCTTATTGTTTTGGTTTGGTCCAGTGTATATACAGTATGCAGATGATCTACTGTGGTGACCCCTAACAAGAGCAGCCGATACTGGCATTATATTTTATTATATTGTATTAGGTGTGAAATAAATGGATGTAGTTTAAATTCACCCTTCATCTCTTCTGAATTTGTGACCATAAGGAAAATTGGCCTTATTTTTGCAAATGGGTTCCTTAAGAATACTAGATTCCAGCTTCGGGAAATGTGGGTGTTCAATTAAAGCTTGGTCTCCTAGGTCCGTAGGCTTGCTTGCTGAAGTGTGACACATTATGATTTGAGCAGTTAGCATATGACATGGTGTGTGAGGAGATTGACGGGCAGCTGAGTGCAGTGAGGTAACTGCTGTGTGTTGTAATATGACTGCACTGGAGCTGCTCTGAATAGAGATGGAGATGTCATGCCTCACCTCTAATAAGATCAACCATGATATTAAAACTCCTCCGCATATGAAGCAGACAGAAGTGCCTGGGTGCTTAAGGGGTTTTATGCTGATCAAGCTGGGCCACCACTTACTGCCAGAAACTTTTAACAACACCACCCACCACTTCTGCTTCCTACCCCAGTTCCCCTGCACCAGCCATCACAGTTATTGCATGTGAATTTTGGATATTTTTTTTTACCTCTATATTATATTACCATAATTGTTGTGATCCAGAATCTGAAAGTTCTAGCTTGCTCTTTTTCAAGTGCTGCATGTTTTTGTTAGGGTTTTCTGTGGGGTCCAATGTAGTTGCCACAATCATTCAATCTCCTTGCAAGGCCTGCATTGCATTGTGACCGAATCACTAAGCATTCATGGCTGAACTGTGCTGCACAAACTGTTATGGCTGGACTGAAAAGATCAGGGACCTTGTTAAAAATACACTTCAGCCACTCTTTACAAAATGTTAGGATGCTTTAGAAGGATTTTGCAATGCCGCAGGTGCTAATACACACCCAGGAACAGCACAACTTGTAAATTACTCATATTATTAGTCAGCAACTGGAATATTAGTAGCTTTTTGTGGTGTAATTCTGCTGGGGAATTTTTTTGAGTGTTGGATGTTAGAGTATGCACATGTTAGTAATCAGCCAGCCCAAAAAATATATGTGAATATTTGACCCTTTTCAAGGGAAATTGTTTTTTCTTTCTGATTTTTTTTTTCTATTTTCTGTATTCTGTTTTTTTTGTTTTTTGAGTAAATATTTGTAAAAAAAAATATTTTATTTAATATTAATTCAGTGTATTTAATATGAATTAAGGCATGTTCTCTGCATCTCATTTGCCATTGGTACATTGAAATGCTTGTAATATATTTACATTGTAATTTATGTATTTGGCAGACACAAACTGGACCCGTGACCTTTTGTTTGAACTACAGAAATGCCTACAGTAATATATCAGCATTATTTCGTTGATCAGCCCCCCTACTTTATAGATAATTCAAAATAGAAAATTAATTAGATTTTTGGTCTGACTCTTTTGCAACTTTCAGTTTCATACACATTTTAACTGTTGTCGTAAGGACAAATAGTAATTTTTCTGTTTACTTTTTCTTTCACCTTCTCTCTCAAGTCAACAAAACTTTGACATAATCATAAAGAAGTACAATATTGCCAAACTATTCAACTCCTATGACCGTAAAGATGTGTGTGTGCTGCAGAAAAATGGAAACCTTAAAGTATGTTTACCATGAATCTTTTTCTCCGGTCTCAACAGGTGCATTCCAGAGGCCCACCTTGGCAGCTAGAGGAGAGGTCGGCCTCCGTCACCATGACAGTGTTGCCACGGGCCGTGGCTTCCCTGGCTGTGCCCGGCCTTATCCTCTGTTTCATCACTCTTCCGTTTCCTGCTATACTATCCCAGAGGCCCCCTCTCCCTACAGAACCCTCCCCCACCCCAGCACCCCACACGAGGCCGGAGTGTAACCGCCTAGAGCACCCCATCATCTCTATTCAAAGTGAGCACTGATGTCTCTCACAGTACATGCTCTTACTCCTGGGATATTACAGCATTATTTATTTTCTCTCTAGGAATATCTTACAGTACATGTGTTGGGGAAACTACTTTGAAATTCTAGCTTGCCAAATTAAAAGATAATGTAGTTTTGAAGTTGTTGAAGGTGTCAGTCTTAGAATATTTTTTAATATGCAGAGACAGCTGTAAGTGTAAAAACATTTCTCAGTGGCAATATCAAAACATTAATTTGTTTGGTCATGCCAACCAGCCAAATGTAGCAACACTGGCTCAACCAGTGCTGTGAGTTTGGTGCTGGAATATTTGTTTTTCTCTGACCAATGATGGGAAACCTGTTTGAAAACATGTTTACAATTGGTAATGCTAAGTTATACTTCAGTCAAAGTACTAAAAAGTAGCTTGCTACACTACAAGCTACTACCAAAATGTAGAAAACTGCATTGTTATAAAAGATACATTTATACTAAATAAAAATACAAAAACCTATTTGATGTAATAGCACATAATACAGCATTTAACCAAGTATTTGGGTGTAAAAAAGAAGAATACTGTGCATGGACTCAAATTATTCTTTGAATTGTTTAATCAGTAAGTCATTTACTAAAATGAATCAATTCACAAAGATGTTCACAAAGTTTTTGTTCTAAGATAAATTGATTCAGTAATTCACTGAAATGAATCAAATCAGTAATTAATCTTATGTAACTAACCCTATATATGAAAGAAAGTGCAATAACTGGAAAAACGACTGCGTGCTGGTCAAGCTATACTATTTTGAAAATAGCTACTGCTGTCATACTACAGAAAATAGCTAGTTGCATGACTAAACATTGGCAATATTTTTGTTGGCTAAGCGTGAATCATATAAAAACTGACAAAGAATGCTTGAAAGGCAAAGAAGGTAGCCTGCATATATGTATATTTTTAGAGCATGTTCATACCTCAGTCAGCTTTAAATGCTGATCATAACAGCAATTCTTAGTCTTTTTTATTGAAAGACTTAGTCAGGCGTGTTCACCACTGTTATACACAATTTTCGGACAAAGTCCACTGCTAAAATTCAAAGCGTTTTGGGAATGTAGCGCCCAGCCTAGTGATTCTGGTTGTTTTTCCTCTGTTCCTGTATATTGCACAGGCTCCGACTGTAGATCTGCATTTTTTGTTTCGTTTATCTTATTCATTGGGTTTTCCACACATTTCAGACAGCGATAGAGCATGCTGAAGATAGCAAGAGATAAACGTCTTTCATTTCATCAAGATTCCTATCCTCCTGTGTCCTAGCACACAAAGAAAACAGAATGTGAAGCCATACCTTGATTTCTCTCAGAAAATCTTCTCCATACCCATGGAACAAATGTGTTTTCTATACCAAGAACATATTTATTTAGACAACAGAGTGTGTTTGTAGTGAATATGATCTGTCGACGATTGCCTTGCCTATGGAGTATGAGCAGCGTGTTTTTTGACTCTCTGAGGGACATGACAAAAATTGCAGAATAATGCCTCATGGGAAACAAAAGGAATTGATGACCTGGGGGCGCTCTGTATAATATATGAAACCTGATGGACATTGGGGTAGCCATGGCTCATATAGACATCGCCTGCGGCCAGCTCCATTTATTGCTTCCGAAAAAACTCAGGTTGCATTTTGATTTGTCATTTTATGCTTCGCTGTCAAAGCAACAATAATTTTTTTATGTTCGTAGTGTTGAAATAGACTGGAATTACAAACGGCCTTGTTCACTGAGTTAGAAAACAGTAGTAAATTGTAAAGTCGGATAACCATCTTTGTTTTTCTCTTTGTTTTTTTTTGTTATGGTATTCTATTCCCTTTTGTCATTTTAGCTCATCAAAGCAACGGCACTATGGCATAGCATTCATGATAAGAGCTGCTGAACAGTTAGCTTTGCATTGTAAGCTAGCACACCTCAAAATCCCTCTTTATGTGTTCTCAATGGTATGGAAGTCCCACAGCACACCTTAATGCTTTCTTTTATGTTGAAGCAGTGGTATGGAAGCCTGCAACAATGGAAGTGTTGGCCGAACTTGAGATTAGGTTCTTTGATGGAAGAACATTTTTTAATTGACGCCTTCTGGCAGCTGCTCAGTGGAGTCACCTGAGGCGTATTGGGGGCCTCTATCTCTGATCTCTGACAAGGTCTGTAGATTCACACATGCCTTTGAACTATTCTAAGCGATACTCTTAAAATGATTTAGCATGGTAGAGCACCATGACCACCAGGGTTGGGGCCAGTGTCCTTGCTGAACGGTTCCGGAGCTTATGGAATGGGACTTACAACCTTAAGGATTAGATTTTACACTTAAAGGAATTACCTTAATGAGGTTTTAATTAGTATTTTGACTTGTTTTCCATTAAAAATAAAGTTAAACTATGTAAAAAGATGCATTTACTTATCCCATGTTACATTAAGACTTAACGAGAGTGTATTTTTTCCTTCTTATTTTAAGTATAAATAAATTAAACATAAGTGGAAAAAATCTGGCAGTGCTGTAACAAAATATATTTGGAATTAATACACTAATTCAAAATAGTCTTAATTTCTTATCTATTGTTGTTATTGTATTTAGTTTTACGTGACTATTTCTTTTTTGCTGTTTTTGCTGCTGTAGCTTCAAATTCTGAGCAAACACCCTCTTTGCATGTGAAATGAGAGACAACCTTCAAAGTTTTTGCAAAGTTCTTTGCAAAGGCTGGATTAGATTGTGGCAGGTTCATAAAACAATTCTCACCAAAATGTGACACATAGACAATTTAGGTCAGACTGAAATAATCAGAGACCTCCATATCTTACTGTTATTTGCCAACTGGAATAATAACATTTTCTTTTCTACCACCTCCATGTTACTTCACCACGACTGGCTGGTCCAAGTTGCTAACTCCTGATTAGGCATCATTGATGTGCAAATGCGGGTGGTCATGTGTCAGTGTATTAATCTGACTTCAGAAAGTTGTGGAAGTTCGGAAAAAGACGTTTCCGCAGCTTCCTTTCAATAGGTGGTCTGTTTGGCCTGGAAAAGTTTTCAGTTTTAAAACTCTGAGTATGTTTACATTGAACCTTCGTGTTTCAAGAGATCAACGACTTTTTTTCATGATATGACTACCACTTTAAGAAACTCAAAGCTGTTGCTGTGTCGATATATAATACCATACTGAGAGCAACCCGATACTTATTTCCTTCAGAGGAAATCCTTTTTTTTCCCCTTGCATGTTATACGTGACAATCCCCTCTAAAATCATTGCCAGCATATCTTTGAACCAGCAACAGCAATAGCATGCTGGTACTACAAGGAGTCTCAGATAAGCTTAGATATCTAGGGATGTCATTTGGATGGATTTTTTGGGGGGGTGTAGGTATTTGCTCTTTTTTTTCATGACTAAGCTTGCACAATCACACCAGCATGCCTAGTCTATCTACAAGGATTTCAACGTATCACTGCAAACACATGTATGCTGAGCTGAGAATTTCCAGGTTTCTAAAAGTCTGGAGACTTATTTAACAAACATTGAGGTGAATTCACCGAATGCATTCAGTATTTCAGCAAAAACCTGTTCTGTGTTCAGTCCTGTGTAACAAGCTACAAAATGAGTTGAAATGGTACTGCACTGTGAATTTTAAAATGAATTAGCATTATTTTCAGCACTATTTGTATTTACTATTATTTACAAATTATGTATGAAAAACTAAATGTAGGCATCACATTGTAATGTACAGTATGAAAAACAGATATTAATTTAGAGATTTGTTAAAGATATTTACATGTAACATTTGACAGTGTTATTAATTTCTTAGTCTTTTTAAATATTTTTCACTTTGTGAGCATTATATGATGACAAAGGGTAATATACATGTAAAAATAAGGGAAATAAACATACCTAATGAAATATTACAAATAACCAATATAATACTGATAGATCATGCTTCAAGGAACCTAATTTCCTTTTTTTAAGAACTAAAACACAGCACCTGCCAATAAACGGCACTATCCATGGACATTTAATGTTTTCAATTAAATTTACGTTTATTTGTATAATGTTTTTAATGATGCATGTTGTTTCAAAGCAGCTTTTCAGGAGATGCATGTTTCTGCATTACAATTAAGAGTAATTTGTTGGTGATATGAAAGTAATGTCCATATAGCAGAAATGTGCAATTCTATGATAATATAAATAATGCATTTAGCTAATGACATGTATTCAAGCAGAACGATGGACACAATTAAGGCAATCATTTGTACAAGTTGTGATCATAATGTTTACAATGTAAGGAAAATTTGTCAGTAGGGGTTGGCGTCATCTTTTCTCAGGTGTTGGGTCATCTGAGGTGTTGGGACATAATTTATTTTCAGGGGCCATTCACACAAAACACATTTTGCATTCCACTGCAGTGCTGTAACAATGTTTTTCTATGTACACATTGGCTAGAATGACATTTTTAACTGTTGCATTTGCAAACTCTTGACACGCTGTGCTTAAAACATGGCGTTCAAGTTCAATGTAAAAAAAAACAAAAAAACTCACTGCCCTGCATCTCACATTTTTAAAGTAAAAACTTGTTCTGTTTGAATGGCCCCTTAGTAAATTCCGCCTATTGTTGTATAAAACCACCATCTATAGTTACCAGATTTGGATCTTGGACTTTCATAGGCCACTTCGACATTGAAAACAGCGCAATTTAAGAGCTAATGTCAGGTATGGTATGTCCTTGCATGTCCAATGCTGAGAACCTAATGTAAAGACCTTACCTGTTAGGCTGGAATTACAGTAACCTGTCCCGTGAGGAGTGGTGCCACAGAGCCATTGTCTACCTTCCACTCACCCAGCCATTGTAATTGTCTTGAGATTGTTTGTCTCGTCTGTAGAACATGTTCAGAAACCAATCTCTAGTTGGTAATAGTGCTGTTGTTTAACCACCGGCCCCTAAGGAGACCTTGAGAAGAAAAAAGAAAAAGAAAAACAATGTTTTTCTTTAACTTCAGGCCCTTACCGATGTGTCTCTCTCCACCTAATTGGTCTGTGATTTCAGAGACACTGATGCCTGAACATTCTGTCATGTTGTTGGACCCTCTGTCACCACAGGCATAGAAAGAAGAGGTTGTTGGGAGGTGTTCGCAAGTCTAACCTTGGAGTGCAAGGTTTACATTTGCTAACTGTGAGTGAAATGGAACTTAGTAAGAGGTTTGAACTGAAAGCAGCAGACCTTATGCTTCTGCTTGGCCTTTCCTGTCTATTGTAAATGCTGACGTGTTATGCTTCAGTGACCATTTGAAATTGCCAGCACAGGTCTCTCTCATTGGCTTTGTGAAAGGTGCTCTTTCAGATCTTTGCCTGACGTGAACCGGCCTTCGGTTTACGGCCTCATCCCTAGAGCACCCTTACTCCTCCTGTCCTCTCCTGTTGTGCTGTGGCTTTTTTTGGGGTGCTCATTGTCTTCCTGTTTCTATAATCAGAGTGCAGTCTGTGTAAGAGGATTTAGATTTCTGTGGCTCTCTCCGGTCATACAGTGACAACAGGGGATTCAAGGCATGGGGAAGGAGACCAGAAGACAAAACAAAAGCAAATTCAGACTGTGCACAGATAAGCTCCGGCCTGCATCTTCTGATAAGATTCTCTGAGCTCAGATGAGAGATGGGCCAGTCTTTGGAGCAGAGAGATGCAAAATACAGACGAGACGACTGTGTCTCTCGCAGGACAGGGCTAGTGCTTACATGATGTGCTTTGTGAACCCATCTGCTTTATTTATAATCAAAGGTAACATTACAGAAGCATGAGGCTACCGGGCCTGCAGCGGTCAATGGTGATCCATATTCACTCTCTCATATTGATCCCAGAGAAGACTGCTGCTCTTACGGAATTGGATTAGTTTCACCTTGATTCTTTTCTAAACTATTTCTCATTGATAACTTTTTCTGCCTCACAATGCATGAAATATTCCCTAATCTACTCCCTAACCACATTTAGGATTATTATTGTTTCATTGTTTCTGTATTTAGTGATCATCTTAAAGCAATGAATTCAACAAACATTCAACAAACATTTTTTTATATAATGATTAAAACGAAACAGGGCAATGTTTAAACCCATGATCTTGCTGTTTGTGGATTAGGGTTAATAGCTTTTCATTTATAGTGTTGTAGTTTTGTGATCCTTGTTTGAATACATTTTTTATGTGTATAGATACTTCTGATTACTGAACTAAACTTTTTACTTGGAGGGGAAAGAAGTGCATTCAAAATGTTTGTAACATTGTTACATAATTTTGACATAATAGTTATGACATCATGAAGTCAGATTTTTGAAAAAAAAAATTTTTAAATTGTTTTTAGTAGTTGTGTTTGATGATGATTGTAGTGTTCTCATTTACAGTAAATATTACATTGGCTATGTTTACATGCACAACAGTGTGCTGATAACTATCCAAATCGACTTATTCTAAAAACCTGATAATTAAAGAAAACACGTTTACATGAGATTTTAAAATACGTTTTCATATTAAAATGTTAACATACATTCATGCATTGAAAAAATGTCAGAATTCTTCTAAAGGAGTTTATAAGCAAAGTGAATTTGGAAAACTGGGCAGAAATCCAGGTGTACAATCCTTAAACAGTTCTGACCTTCAACTGATCAAAACAACACTGTTTAATGTGTTTCCATGACCTTACACATTGTCAGATTATTAATCATAATTATTGTAAGATGTGCATGTGAACTCTGAACTCTCAGACTGTAGACAATTTGCCAGATTTCTGAAAAATCTGAACTCACATTATTCTCAGTTCTACACATGCTCCCTTGTGTGTTCATTAATTTAATATTTTGGCAAATTTGATTATGCTTTCAGCTGCCAATAAGAGTGTAGTACCCTAAGCCGTTTATATCCATATTTAAAACAATTTACCACATTTACATTAAATCCATTTACCATCTGCACCCCCCACCCCTCCGGTAAGCAAAGAAAGTGTGCGGGTTTTTGGGCCTGGTTATTTGCTAGTGTTTGTGTGGTTTGTAGCTTAACAATGGCAGTCTTGAAATCAATACCTGCAGCAGTGTGGCCAAAATCACCCCTTCTGTCTTCCTCTCTGCATGTAGCATTAAGAACCAGTCAGTTGTAAATCTTTGAGAACAAAAAAACATGATGATTATGATTTATGTCCTCAGGAGCATCTTGGATGCAGACTGTTGAGTCGGTTCTTGTCCCTCAGATCTGCTGGCTAATGCATTAATCTCTTCCGCTGCATGGTTGGTGAGAAAAATGCAATAATCGTCCATCAACCCTTTTCTGGCCCGACCCTCATATTTATCCCTTTTTATTGCATATGGATTGCTGGACGCCAGGCAGGCTTCATGATGTGTGGGAGCTGTCCGTGCATATAAAACCACAGTTTATATAAAACTCACCGAGGCTTAGAAGTCCATCAGAAAGGGCACTTTATGATCAACTCCTGTAAGCGAATAAAAAAAACAAACATTCAGATAACTTCGACGCTTACTGTGCTGGTGCAAACACATTTTGTTGGTTATCTTAAAATTACTATGAAGGCGAATTGGAGCGGTTTAGGTTATGAGGGTTTAGTGGGTGAAGTATCTGAGCACTGCTGGACTTACAGCTGAACAGCTGAGTCTGTTTGTTTGCTTGTGCAAAGATCAGCGCTTTCATGCTGCGTCTGACGTTCATCTCCGGTATGGTTTATGGTAACTCAAGGTGACTCTGATGTTATCATGACAGTCCCTCAACCTGCACAGCCTATGGTTTCTCAGTACATGTGTTTTATGCTTTATGAAGCATTTAGGACCAGG
Source organism: Sinocyclocheilus anshuiensis (assembly GCF_001515605.1). Taxonomy (NCBI): domain Eukaryota; kingdom Metazoa; phylum Chordata; class Actinopteri; order Cypriniformes; family Cyprinidae; genus Sinocyclocheilus; species Sinocyclocheilus anshuiensis. The sequence goes on along the minus strand of NW_015551026.1, from coordinate 835,143 downwards.
CTAAACGACAAGCATAAACAAGCATAGATTTTCATGGAGATCCTAGCATGTCTGTTCAGGTCATTGCTAGTTTGGTACTGGTCTAACTGGCAAAATTCTGGTCAAATAGTTTGATTTTTCTGATGAAACTGATTGACCAAGGTTAGCTGGTTAAGCCAATTAAGAAGCCTGGTTCTTATATCAGGATCCTGTGGATCCAAAGTACAACATATTCTGGTGACCATACTAGTCTTATTCAAGGAAGAGCATGCATGCTATCTAGTGTAGTTGGTGTCAGATAGATTTATAATATCTGGGTTTCCCAAAAAGGGTTTCACTAAAATTAAAATGATGTAAACTCTTATGGTGTAAAGCCCTAACCTTCAAGTAAATAACTTGGGTCAATAACTTGGTAACTGACATAAAAGGTTGGAAACCTCTGTATTATATTATAGACTGTGAGCTGCCTCACTTTTGACCTACAGTAACGGATCAATAAACTCCATAAGCTTCAAACTTGTGCAACAATTTATA
>NW_015551026.1:828948-834542 GCF_001515605.1 Sinocyclocheilus anshuiensis | reverse complement strand
GTTAATCACCGTCTGTAAGACAGCTGGTCTTGATGTATGATATCCAATAAGATTTTCTATGATTCTCTCTGAACGCATTTTATCAGAGTCTTCAAAGGCCATAACCACATTTTAACACGGGTGAGATGAATACTTGTGGATGAGGTAGGCATAGTACAGATTGTGTTTGTTTCCCTGTCGTTATTTTTCCATAAATAATGCCTGAATGATGCAGCCATATGGTCCCAATCATTCAGTTTGTTAATATATTAATTCAGCGGGATAGCAGAAACCTTTTTTTAAAAATTTTCTTCCTGTAAATTCTATGCAAACACATCCCCACATTTATTCAAGTTGTGTTCCCATGTGAATGACAGATTGTTTTGGATGACCTCAGCATCTGGATGACTCCATCTGCCGGGACAGATTCGGACTGTATGAAGTGGTATTTATGGATGTCTTGTTAAGGGAAACCAGTTTTACCGCTGCTTTGACCTGTGGTGTGAGAAAGCTGCAGCTGTGTTTGCGACTGTATTCACATAGCATTTTGCTGTAGTCAAATTATTATTTTTTTTTAATATTGTGCCTAAAAGAGAAATGACAGTATGTATAGCCTTATATTTTAATTGTAGTATTGTATATTATTTATTTTATTTAATATATTTTATTTAATATGAATAATACAAATAATATTAAATATGCAATAATTTTATTATATGCAATAATTTACTTTTTTTTTGTAAAAATCTTTCTAGCAACCTGAAATGCAATTATGCAGATGCAACCTGAGATAGTTACATTTTTACATTTTTTTTTAAATTCAAAGTGACTTAGATTTGCAATCAACCCATATACATTTTTGTTAGTGCATGCATTCCCATGCATTAATTTTTTTGTTTGTTTTTTGAAGTTTAATTGAGTAAATTACACTGGATTTTGAGTTGCTTTTGTAACTCAAGACTATCCAATTTATCATAAATAGTAAAGGCTGTGATTTCTCGCTTCTTAGGAAAGTGAAACTTGAGCCTGACATGTAATAGGAACTCGAAATGCAAACAACATTGTGTACCATGTGTAACAATTATGTAATATTAGGCAAGGATTTCTGTATTTTAGCTAGACATGTCATCCAGAATACTGCTGAGAGATCCTATTCTGCATGGAAGGATAACAAATCTTTTTATTGCTTCCTTTTACAGTGAAATCCCATTTACTAAGCTACATTAAGGTCAACAGTAGATCAAGTGGTTTTTATATTTACATAATGCCCTTTCTGTCTGATGTAATTCCCACTTCAATAGGGCCGGTCGGTGCTGTAAGTGTCTGCCAGGGCAAATTGTTTTGATTTCCGAAAGTTCATATCAAACAGCGCTTTTATGTTCTGAGATTCCTCGGGTAAGCAGAGTTTTGACTAAGTGTCATGATGAATTAGGATCAGTATCCTTGAAGAGGCCCAGCTACCTTTAAGCGTAGCTCTCTGCTTCTCCTCACATGTTCTTGGGGACTCATGGGAAGAAACTGCATTCATTTTCCTGGATTAGTGACCTCTATTGGGGAGCTCATTTTTGTAATGCTTAATCCAAATGTTAACCTAAACCAGGAGTTCTTTTAATGGATTTTAATGTTATACGCTTTGAACTTTCAATGGTTTGTCAAACACACCTGCTTCCCTTCTGTATCAATAATATACCCACATTTTCTTTGGTCTTTCAGCTCTAAGTCCTTTGATCTCCAGTTTCTCCCATCCTGGTGTAAGGGACTACTCTCAGCTGACCCTTGACCTCACCAGGAATGAACTTATAGTGGGAGCAAGGTAAAAACTTATATAATATAATATCTGGCCAACGTTTGGGTTGATGCATGAAACAGATCAATACAGATACACAGTTTCTATATTTATATATTAATATGTTTATATGAAATATGTTTATATTACAATATAATTGAGAATTTTGATTGTTATATCATTATATTTAATTTGTTGAGGTAATATGTATTATTTAAAAACAAAATATATATACAGTATTTGTGTTTTTTCATTTCCCTTGGCATATTAAGGGTACATTTTCATTGCATCTCCAGTTGATAGATCATATCAATCTAACCTTTTTCAATCTCTCTCTTATTTTATCTGCAGAAACTACCTCTTCCGACTGAATCTAAACAACATTTCACTAATTCAGGTGAGACACATACCTACAGTGCTTATTAATGTTCAGCAGTCTCTACTAGATGCCTTTGTGACTTTGTCTGGGGCTGTCTGTCAGGCCTTTGGGTGTTAGAGAAGGCTGGCTTATGGTTATTGATATTTAAATGAATGGGCCAGTTCCCAAAACCGCCTGGACAGACTTCAAAGGATGCGGCATTGCCCGGCACAGTGAGCGAGGGGCGTCCTTAGCAAAAGTACTGAGTTTCTACTCTGGCTTGGAGCTAAAACCTCTCAGAAGGTCAGCCAGGACTGTCTGAGGTCTAAATAAAGCAGCGAAATGAGACTGTGGTGGCGGCTTTCCCACCTGTTGCTGCGGTTGAATATATCTCTTTTATTCCCCCAGTAATCTCTGTGCCTTGTCTGGTAGATGTACCAGACATTTATTGAATGCTCTCACTCACAGACCACTCATAATGTTTCGTGCATGAAGCAGCTTGTGGTTGAAGGATGAATAATATTTGAGTATCAGTCAGTTTCATTCTCTCTCCCCTTAGATACCCAGTGCACATCTGGATGCACAACAAATAGGTACTAAATAAGTCACTCCTTTCATATATTCCCTTGTCTGCATCTTGTGTTTTGTTTCAATGACGATACTATATTTGCAGCAGTTTTCTCCGCTGTCCCAGCGGAGAGGATTAGGTACATTTTCATTTTCCTCAGCCTCACCTTCGCCTGTGTATCTCTCCTGGGCGATTCCAAACTGTGAATGAACAAGGCCGATCTTTCTTCATTTCGACTAACTGGAGCATCACAAGTGGAGGCAGGGTCCAAATCGATGCGCAGCACCTTGCCAGCTTTTGAGAGTGTCTTTGCCTAAACTGCACACAGAGAGAGAAAATTAAAATAGGCAGATGTTAAAAGATGAAGAATGAGACACTAGTGATAGAATTAACCTGACAACCCTAAGCATGGCTTCCTGAAATGTAACCAATTCATAAAATGCCATAATACATTTAGTGTTACAACAGTAAAGCCATGAAATAGAAAATCAAACAAAATCACTTAGGTTGCCCTTTCATAGCTCCCTAGACTAAACTGAGTTCTTGGTCTTAATAGAATTGATGAAAAACTTTTGAGTTTACTCTACAGTTCAAAAGTTTAGGGTCAGTAAGATATTTTTGAAAGAAATTAATACTTTTACTCAGCAAGGACACTTTTTTAAATTGATCAAAAATGACAGTAATGACTTTTACATTGTTACCCAAATAAAAAAAGAAAAAAAAGAAAACACATTTTTTTTTCAACTTTCTATTCATTGAAGAGTCCTGCAAAAACTAGAGTAATGGCTGCTGAAAATTCAGCATTTGCCATCACAGGAATAAATTACAGTTGAAAATATATTGAAATAGAAAACAGTTGTTTTAAATTGTAATAATATTTCACACTATTACTGTTTTTACTGTATTTTTGATCAAATAAATGCAGCCTTCATGAGCTTAAGAGATGTCTTTCAAAAACATAAAAAGAAAATCTTTCCAACCCCAAACTTTTTTTTTGAATGATGATATAATGGAGATATTAATAGATTTTTTTAGTGTTAATTTAATTTTTATTATTATTATCTAATGAGAAAATAATTGAATCCACTACAGATTTCTCTTGTGCTTTTAGATCCTTTATAGAATTTTTCTATGATTATAATTTAGTAACAAAAAACGCAGGAACCAACTAGTATTTTGGCAGATGCAACCATGAAACTTTTTGTTAGGGTTTCAGCACCTATATTTCAAATCTTGTAGCTAGAGATTCCATTATATGCTTTCATTTTATTCTTAGAATAAGCCATTGTTACTGAGCACATTGATGTCTGTATAGTATCCTCTCTTATTCATTCATTCCTATCACATTGATTCACACATTCTTCATCTTTTCATCCTGCTTGCTGTACTTTTGTCCACACTTCCACCTGCGTGCCACCTCTCTCCGTCTTCTTTTGTCCTTCTCCCCACACCATTAGAGCTATCCTGCATCTTTCTGCCAGGAGTGTAATGGGGCTGATAGAAAGGCAGCTCATCTCAGAAATGTATGTCTTGGTGCCAAACATGCAGCCGTTGGCAAGGGAGAGCAACAGCTCAGGCGAGCCTTTTCAACTTTACCCAGGCTGGGATGGGGTGAAAAGAGCTGATTCTTACCCTTTGAATTATTCACTGCGCTGACCCGTGGGTACGCACCTGCTGTCCTCATTTCCGTGAAACTATGAATAAGGGAAATTTGCCATGGCCTGGTATAACTTTCGCTACCAGTCAAAAATTGGACACACGATTTTTAAATGCTTGAAGAGAAATTAGTTGTAGAACTTATGCATGCATAAGAATTTCTTAAAAAATAAAATAAAAAAAATAAATACATATATAAATGTGTACATATATACTATCAGTCAAAGATTTGTACGAATTAAGATGTATGTTTCTGAAAGAAATATCTTATGTTCACCAGGGATTTATTTATGCATTTATTTGATCAAAATATGGCAAAAACAGTATTCTGAAATATTATTACAATTTAAAATGACTGTTTTCTATTTTGATATATTTAAAAAAAAATGTATTCCTGGAATGACAAAGCTAATTTTTCAGCAGTAATTACTCAGTCTCACATGATCCTTTAGAAATAATTGTAATATCTTAATTTGGTGCTCAATAAAAATGTATTATTAGCAATGTTGAAACGGGTATTGTAATAATATTTCACAATATTTCTGTATATTTGCTGTATTTTTGATCTAATAAATGCAGCCTTGGTGAGCATAAGATACTTATTGCAAAAACATTTAAAAAACCTAATTACAACACATTTTTGGTCTGTAGGATCTATGTATAAAATATATAAATAATATATAAAAAATATATAATATTATTGTGTGTTCATGTATTATTATTATTTAAAATTATTACATTTATTTATATGTTTTAATTGAATTTATGAATTTATATAGATTTGATTTAATTTTATATAGATCTTTTTGGACCATATAGTTAAATAGGAAAAATATTTCTTTAATTCCCATACTTCCATTTCAGTTTTGAAATTTAAATTCGGAAACCATTTGACTGGTATTGTAACTAAGCACTTTGAACACCAGCAACTGGATTTTCAACAACTGCATTATGAATCAATCCAGGGTGCACAGAATTGATTTATGAAAATCATTTTATCTACACCATATTTTTATAACTACCACCATTGTCAAAGCATTAGACTTTTCTCCAGGATCCCAAACCTGTCTATCCTGAGACGGTGTGTTTTTTTCGGTGAGATCTGTGCAGTAGTAGTATTACAATGCACTATGTGTCAGATTGGTGATTTATGACCTGATTTATGACCGCTGTCAGCGTTGATTGACAGGTTGTCATATGTCAAATGTGTACATGGTCAGATTTATGACCTGATTTATGGCTATATG
>NW_015551026.1:810322-826193 GCF_001515605.1 Sinocyclocheilus anshuiensis | reverse complement strand
AAGAGTATCCTCTGTGTGCTTGTGTTAATGGCTTTACAACATTCATCTCATATAGATGTGCACAGTATCATGCTTTAGACAATGAAGCAACACTTTGTTTGATTCTTTGGGATCACACACAAAAATGAGTATACTAAATTTTAAGTATAGGCAGAATCATATATGTAGTGTTTACTTTTTGATGTTATTTAAGAAATGTTTTCATTTTAATCCAATTAGTGTATTTGTTCATGTTTTCCTGCGAACACTCGCAGGCTTGTTTGACCAAACTCTGAGAATAGTCTTCGTCTAAAAACTGTACAAAAACAATGAAAAAATACACAGCTGGTGGGGGCAGACAATCAAAATCAACAAAACTTTCACAATAGTTTAGAAGAGAGGATTTTAGTATTAGGTATTTGTTCTACTTATTTCTTATACTTATATAACATATTTCTATTGTGCAAAAATATTTCATGTATAAAAGAGTATGTCTATAACTTTCCAAGCGCGTGTAGTGTAATGTTATGCTTCTTAACCGTAATCACATTACAACAAGGTGACATAGTCCCTCTAGCAAATCTGCCAAAAGTGGACAAAACCGAAAAATCTTAGCACACGGTAGATGCTTATGCTTATGACCGAAAGGGAGTACACATAGGCCTACTCTTTAATGTCAAGCGGAAATGTTGACAGAAACGAGTACGACAAATAAAATGTGAACATCGTCATCAGCTATATGAACAAAATGGTCTAGATGTAGTGGCATTATTTTTATGCTGTAGTTGTTCATAGATTCCTATGAACATGCACTGCATGTTTGACCACAATCAGAAAGAACTCATCACCTGAAAACTATGCAAAAACAAAATGTAAACAGATTAATTGATTATCTCTGGTGGAAAAATAGTATTTACAAGTCACACATTCACAATAGATCAGAAGAGAGGATTTTTGTCTTATGTGCTCATTATAGCTAAAATTCTCTTTTGCCAAATGCTGTACACACTTTTGCATTTCATAAATCAGTGATTATTTTAGTGAGTTAGTTTTGCGCACAGATAATCCATATGTAAAAGTTATGTTTGAATTTTTTCTATAACCTTAACAAAAGTGTGGAACATCATAGTTCTCAAATGTGTTTGCATTACATCTAACAAATATGACAGAAGTGGAGAAACAAAGATGTTTAGCACGTGCACACATTGTAGATGATTACGTACACCAGAGATGTTGCTTTATTCGACTCTAAGAAGATATCAATAGTAACTGATAACATTCTTTAATGTTTAATGTCAAGTGGTCAGGTCATAAATCACCAATCTGACACATAGTGCATTGTAATACTACTACCCTGTGTTGCTGCTGCTCGTTCCCAAGATCTAAACGGATGCATGAGGCAGCAGGATTCCACTGCTTGCGCCTCATGGGGGACCAGCCGTCTCATGGGATCAGGAACATCAGATGATGTTGGCGTCACTATGCTGGCACAATGGGGGAGCTCAAGGTACTGTGATTGAGACCCACCCACATACTTCGTTCCTTCCGTGCCTCCCTGAGACTCCTTCACGCTGTAAGTAGGTTCTATTACATGAGCAATAGAAAGGAATCTCAGAACACAGCTTCTGTCAGCTTCTCTTTTCTTCTTGGCTCTTGATCCCATCCCTTTGGTACGCATTTGCACAAATGGACCAGATTTGCACAGATCAGTTTACAATGTGGGATGAACGTCCTCTCTCACAATTGAGGCTACAGCATATAGCCAGTCCCAGCCTCCATAGACATTATTGAATCTGTCATATCTGACTAATGCAGTTGCTCAGGAGAAATAAGATAATGACAGTTCATTCTCAGAGCCTGCATTATTCTATTTATGTGCTCATGGCTATTAATTTACATTATGGCTGTATCTAATGTGAAAATAGATGTTCGTGCACCATGCTGTTCCGAAAAACAAAAGTTCAGCCATCATCTAAATGCTTTTTGCAAAATGAGGTGGAATAATTTCTCCATTCGCAAAGATGTAGATGTAGTCAGACAGATATATTAGGATATGATTTTCCCAGGATTTACGCTACACCAGACAGAAGTTTGGACACACTTGAATGAGTTTATAATGATCTTTGATCTAAAGGCCTATGCTTACATTCTTGATATGTTTTGTAGACATATCATAAATTTAAACTTTGTGCCATTGTGCCATTTATTTTTCATAAATTTGGCACACATGTGAAAATGTTTTTTTTTTAAAGCATCATGCACCCTTATAAAGTTGGTTGAGGGAACGGCCAGAGTATGTTAATCTACTTTGACCAAGCTAAAATATAAAAGAGTTTTAATTTGTTTATAATTTTTAGCAATGCATAATTCCTATCCTTGCATTTGTGTAATTTCCTAGTTTTGATGCCTTTACTGTTCCTTTAACATGTCACATGTCACAGCCATATCACCCTGTAGCCAACGTGGTGCTTGAGGAGAGATCCCATGATATGATTGTAAAGCGCTTTGGGTGTACAGCAATACACAATAAAGCGCTATGTAAATTATTCATTCATTCGTTCATGTGGGAAATAGTAAAAATATAGAACAAACTGGTGTGTCCAAACATCTGACTGATATACCGAAGGGTCTCAAAATATAGAGGAGCTTAGATCAGACACATCAGAGGCCCAGAACCTCTGGGGATGGAACCAGACCAGAAGCTTGACCTCAGGGTCACTGAAGAGTGATGTGATGTTATGTATGGGGATGAAGAGCTATGGGAGAGGAGCGTTCACTTTACTAAAGAGTCACGAATGAGATAAAGTCCACGGTTCGACAGGACAGTAATGTAAACAGATGGGTCATGCATTAATAAGTTAGTTTGTGGAGTCTGTCTCAGTCTATCTCAAGTCTTCATCTTCCCTCACCTTTATCCAATGGACTCGCTTGCGTGCGATCACGTACTCATAATGACATCCTCCCTCCATCTCTCAATGGAATCGCTGTCAAATCTCCCCCTTCTGTCTTTGTTGATCTTTGTTTTTATGTCATGCAAGTACATAAAGTGCACTGAAGGTTAAGAATGTATTGCCGCTGAGGATTCGAGTAACTGCTCAGTCTGATTCGGTTCACAGTTTTGGGGTCCAAGTTCATGCATGAACCCAAGTGGGGAAGTGCATGATGTATCGTCTTTTTTATCTAACACAGTTGTATTAGGATGACTAGCAGCCAGTTTTTCTTATTTAAATGTGTAAAATAATTTCACAATATTAATGTTTTTGCTGTTTAAATACATGCAGCTTTGGTGAGCATAAAGCATCATTATTACTACTGCTGGTAAGATGTAAACTTTGGTGTATAGCTTTTGCTTTAGCATTTATTTTCTAAAACTGTCTAAAATGGCATGGCAGACAGTTTTAGCAGATTGTCTGCATGCAATTGGGCATCTTTCATTTAGCCTCTGAAAATGTATGAAGGATTTTGGTAATAAATCAGTGCTCGTCGTAGAATAAATAAATAAAAAGCAATACAGGTAAACATAAACTGTGAGATTAATACGGCTGTCACAGTCTTCCTTCTGGTGCCATTTAATAGCATTTCGCATGGCCAAGATAAGAGCATTTATGATTAATTTTTCATTGTGCGGCTCTACAATGTTACCTTAAGAATATCCTCGAAATAGTCATGCCTGATTTTTTTTTCGCCATATCCCCTGACGTTATACACAATGTTTTCATGTGGCTATCAAAACCTGCAAAGGCTGTGTAAAGAATGAGGAATCTTGTGAAGGTCCTCCTGACCCATTTCAGAGCACAAAGCACCTTGAGGAACCCAGTCAGATGTTTTTCTCCAAACAATGAAGCCAGCTGACATTATTTGAATTGAATTGAATTGAATTGAATTGAATTGAATTTTTTTTAAATTTTTTTATTTATTTAAATTTTTTGGTCCATACAATGAAAATCAGTGGGGTCCAAAACAGAACTGGACCCCATTGACCTTCACTGTGTGGCCAAAAAACAGGTTTGGAACAAAGGAACAAAGTGAGTAAATGATGACTGAATGATCACTTCTCGATGAATGATCCCTTTAATTCTCGATAGTATTGCTAATCACTAATTCTCCACGTCGTTCCCATCCACTCTGTTTGTGCAATATCCTGAAACAGGTCAATAATACTTCACTATACACACAGAATTCACACACATTGCACTGAAAGGTACACTGGTCAGTCTATATCCAAAATTAAAACATCTGAGATGCCAGTCTCTGCATTGACAAGACAGAGGTTTCTGCTCTCTGTCAACAGACAATGCCGTGAGAGCGCTGTGTGCCGAATGCATTCAGTAGACATTGTTACAGCTGCTTTGGACAACGACCTCTGTGGTCAAGAGGTGACTGCCCCCTTCAGCTGTAACCAATAAAGCAGGAAGTACCCAACATGAGCAAATAGCAGCTGGGAACAAGAGCTGTTTAGATTCTGCTCTGGTTTTGTTTTGGTTAGAAATATGTTCAGTGTTCACAAATACTCTGTGGTGATTATGAAGCTGCATCCGGCTCAACAGATGGAAATGTATGAGCACAATGGTGGCTGCTTCTCTCATTTATTCTAATGATCTGACAGAGGCTCGCAGGATCACGGTGGCAGCTATGCAGCGTGCTACATATTTCATATTCAGGCTCTCATGGGACGGCTGAGGCCTTAGGAAAATGGTATCAAAATGAGGAAAAGCAACGCTAAGCATCTTCTTTTTGATATGATCACTCAGCGGTCGCCCAAGGTGCACATTTCAACTCTCTGACCTCAGAGTTTGATGAATCTGGGCTGATTTCATCCTACCCACTCATGATTAATTTCCCTCTGCAATTTGCCCAGATTGAATTATTGATGCAGTCTTTGCCACTGGTGGGCTAATTTGTGACAGATAAACACTGGAAGGAGACAGCAGCAAACCCAACGGGAAATACCTTTTTAAAGAAAAAATTATTTCACTTGAATTGCAGAAGGTATTTGTACCCATTGTTTGTCTTGTTAACAAAATTACTGACAGAAATGTTTGTTAGCAAAAGATTTTTGATAATGATCAGTAATCAGTGATAATGAAGGTGAGGCAAAAAGATATAAAGAAAAGGATAAAAAGTAGAAGTAGAAAAGTGCATTGTTATTCAAACTTAAAAATGTTATTACATTTTAAGGATATTTTTTTGTCAAATGTTCAATACTACAAAAAAAAAAGTTGTAAAAACAATCTATGGCTTCAAAAAAAAAAAAAAACCTAATCAGTATTTTTTATTAATCTGTATTTTTGACTTGGTAAAATATCTAAACATCTTAAAAAATGGCAGATTAACAGATAAACTTTAAATATATTTACTGAAAACAAGTTTTAATATCTTATTAAAGTAAAATTCTAAAGTAAATGTATCTTAATTTGTTAATGTTAAAGATAAAACACAGTAACGATTAAAAATGAAACAACAACAACAAAATAAGTTAAAACAGATGGCATGTAATACATTTAAAAATCTTAATGAGCTCTTAATGAGTTTTGCTTTCCAGTAAAATTAAACATGACTCATTTAAAACAAGAAAAAAAAAGACTAAGATAATACAACTTTTTTTTTTAGAGTATGTATAATAATTTTTTTCTTTCCCTTATTGAAAACAAAAGATTTTTTTTTCTTTTAAGGATAAACCAAACCAAATTTATTGTGATTTATGGTTAAAGGGTGCTCAGAAAAGTATTTGAGCGTTGTGGTGCCTCAGTCACTCACGTCATTGCTCTTTTGCTTGGGAGTTTTGTTACTTGATGAGGCAGTTGGGTTCACTCAAAATGGCCTTCTTAAATTAAAGCCATCACTCACATTCACACATGCGCCTTTACTGTGCATGCGATGATGATTTTATCCCGGTGTTGTAGTGCAACCACATTGTTAGAGGTGTGCATTAGACACTGACCTGTTGCTTCATTTCTCATCCTGTTTTTCGTGCCTAAAATAAATGCGTTCAGACGGCACAGCTGTGAACCTTCAAAGGACTCCCTGTTTGCAAGTCCTGGGCACAAGCACGTCTCTAGACAAAACCATGCACTACCCTTATTCAGGCCTACAAAGCGGGGTGTTCACCCTCATGCTACACTGCCTCTATTTTTCTGATGGTGAATATGGTTCTGGAATGTGAAGTGAGAGAGAGACGGCTCAGGGAATGCCGTGGGGGAAGGAGGAGATGCTAGAGAGCATATCTGCGCCCTCTTGTGTAAGGTTCAGCATTCTTAGACAATGAGGTGAAGGTTTTGAGAGTCATGTCACATCTTTGAGGGCGGTGGTAAATGGGGATGGGGCTGCTTGAAAAGGGCACTCTGTTAAAGGACAAATCAGGGCGGTGCCTCGGGTTGCCTATGAGTCATGTCACATCTTTGAGGGCGGTGGTAAATGGGGATGGGGCCGCTTGAAAAGGGCACTCTGTTAAAGGACAAATCAGGGCGGTGCCTCGGGTTGCCTATGAAGCACACAGACCTTGAAGATCCGCCAATGAGACGGATAACCTCGCTGCTCCAGCCGACAAGATGGGGGCGGAGCCATCACACTTTAATCAGGGGCCTCCTTAATGAGTATGCAAATGTCATTTTCCTCCTAAAACAGTAAAGTTTTGGAGGGAAGGAAGTGTTCATGGAAACTCAAGTCCTTCACTGCAAGTATTATTATTTGTTATTTTTGACTTGTTTTCTGGTAAAATGTCTAAACATCTTAAAAAATTAATTTACAAGAAAAGTTAAATTGTGTAAGAATTTTTTCAAACCTGCTATTTAGAGAATATTTATTTATTTATTTATTTAACAATTATTAATACAAAATAAAAATAAAAATTCTTGAAATAAAAAAATTTCAAAAAAGAAGCATTTTGTACAGATTCTGTATCTTAAGAAATTTCGTGTAATTAAAAAAAAAAACAATGATTAAGATTTTTTTGCTGTTTAAAAGGAATATTTTGCATAGACTTTATATCCTAAGAAATTTTCTGAAAAAAGTACATTTGAAATGACAAAGCGACTGTCGGGTTTTGTTTTGTTGTTTTACATTTAGCAGATGCTTTAGAAGGAGCTTTAGGTTCACATATGAGACTGTTGTTGGAAAATAGAAGGCAAGTATTAAATTCAAAACACTGTCTGCAAGAAAATTCATATACATGTTTTAGCTTAAATATTAAAAAATGTTAGCAGTGTTCAGGGACCTATATTTTAGCCAGGAAAGTTTAGTTTGTGGCAAGTTTGAATTTTTTATTTTTTATTTTTTAATACGTGCTTTAATTCATCCATAATGGTCCCTTGTGCTGTGTAAATATTTAAATTATTCATATTATATAATTAATTAAAGTTTTATTATGCATACAGTTTTTATGACCTTGTATGATTAAGATATATTCAATTCAATTCACCTTTAATTGTGTAGCGCTTTTCATGATACAAATCGTTGCAAAGCAGCTTCACAGAAAATTAAAGTTTCTACATTATCTCTCATTATCTCTTCTCAGGCGTTCAGTCATCTCAGATTTTTGTAAGGGCTGGATCCAGACTGAAGCTTGTGTAATTCCTAGTTACCTCGGGATGCCAATCCCGTGGCAGAAACAGAGAAGCAAATAGACAAAAATTAGCATAGCTGCTGTTCAAACCAAGCAAAAAATGATAATGTGCATTTGAGCAGATATAACTGAAGTACAAGGTTATGAGATAAATTATGTGAATGCTTGGCTAAAGAGATGTCTTTAATCTAGATTTAAACAGAATGTGTGTCTGAACCCTGAACATTATCAGGAAAGCTATGGACCCTTTTCACAAGACTGTGATGACGCGTTTAACGGTCATCAGCATCGTAAATCCTCAAGTTTTTCATATTAGTATTTTTTTTTTTAAATGTATGTACATTTATAACACTATTCTTTGTATTATATCACCTTTGCATCAAATTACAAAAAAACAGTTAACGCTAATGTGAGGGTGTTTCTAATGCAGCGTCTCTGGAAGGGATGGTAAATTTGACATTGTTCTCTCTTCTGACTGCCGTTATCAGTCTCTCAATTTTTTTCCTTTTATTGAAAGTCATGAAAACACTATCGTGGAGTTTTTCTTTTGCTATTTGAGCAAATGGGAATGCAAAAAATATATTTGTGGTACTCTCCCATTCACTGCTCTTCAAGTTAACCCAACTATGACGACTTCCGATGCTGAGAAACACAGAAATGTGAAAAAGGTCCATTCCAGAGTTTAGGAGCTAAATGCGAAAAAAGCTCTACCTCCTTTAGTGGACTTTGCTATCCTAGGTACTACCAAAAGTACAGAGTTTTGCGACCTTAGGGAGCGTGATGGATCGTAGCGTGGTAGAAGACTAGTTAGTAGGTACTACCAAAAGTCCAGAGTTTTGCGACCTTAGGGAGCGTGATGGATCGTAGCGTGGTAGAAGACTAGTTAGGTACGCAGGAGCTAAATCATTTAGGGCCTTATAGAAAGTAGTTCTAAACAGTAGTTCTTAATAGGTAGCCATTGTAGAGATTGTAAAATTGGGGTAATATGATTATATTTTCTTGACCTGGTAAGGACTCTATAGCAGCGGCATTTTGGACTACCTGTAGCTTGTTTATTCAAGATGCAGGACAACCACCTAGTAGTGCAATACTCCAGTCTTGAGGTCATGAATGCATGAGCTAGCTTTTCTGCATCAGAAACATGTAACATGTACAAGTATAACAAGATATATTTGAGAAATATTTTCATTTAAAAAAAATGAATTTGTCACCATATTGTAGGAAGATTGATTTAAAATGGTGTCTTCTTAATGACGAATAACAAGTTCTTGAAGGTGCCCTGAGGACAGGTGCAGTGTCCCATGATATGCTTCTCATTTATAACACTTGTAATGTGCCACCGAGACAATAGCTTTATCAACGGAAGCACAAAGCTTGCAAACTGGGTAATTCTCCACCATCCTGCCCTATCTTGTGCTCGTATTAGCATTTTCTCAATACTTGATATGAATGGAATGCATTTTCTAGCCCGGCGTTGTTTCTGTGCCTCACTAATTTATGTATAAATAAATCCCAACTATTTTATCCCTCCATGAAAAATTCATGATACTATTTCATGAGGATGCCAGGAGCAGGGCACTTGGTGCCACCACCATTATTAGAACAGATGAAGTCTGAGTAATTATGCCACAAATAGTGGTGCCGAGTGCGATTTCTGAGCTAGTGCACATACACGGTGCGGTGGCCTCATTAGACCAGCGAGATCCAATTGCAGAGCCACATTAGACTGCACAGTTTCAGCACACATGCCTCACTGTGATTTTCCTTTTGACAGCTTTGCTGGCGAAACGGATGCTCGTCTGTGATTTCAACATCTTTTATACCCTTTAGGGAGTTTTACAGCTATTCCCAATGAAAAAAGTGCATTTTGGACTACTTTATGGTGCATCGTTTGTTATTCAAGTATCACAGGGATGTGAAACTGTCGTTTATCTTTCTTAGCTTATTTTCCTCAAACCGCTCCAGTTTAAGAGGAAGCTACTGTGAGTCTGTTTTTCACCCACAGTATTGACTGTTTTTAGTTTCAAAGTGAATCATTCTAGATATTTTATTTAAAATGTTTACGTGTAGTTGTTTTTGAAGTCATTCTAATAATAATAATGAGTAGTAATAATAACGATATTAATAACCATATTTTATTTTATTTAATTTTCAAGCTAAATGAAATCCAGAGGAAGACCACGATTTTTGCTGGTGTTTATGACAGGGTACTTGAGCTGTACTAATGGGGTTTTGGGGTATAAGACAAAAAAGGTTGAAAATCTCAGGCTTAATGAACAAACAGTTACGTCATTACCTCTGCATGCTTTTAATCAATATATTACCTCATCCTCTTTGGCATAACGCTTGTCAAAAGTAATTTATCATTCAAAGGTTCAAACCTCCCACCAGTGAAAAGCTCTCCCATCACCATCCACCACAGCCTGGTGGATACTGGCCCCCCATTGGTGGCAGGGTTTCCAACTTCACATTCAAGCCTTTGCCAAACATGGCATACAGTGTGCTTTTCACAGCCTGCCTCTTCAGAATGCTCTTTGGGAATAGCATTGGAGGGCTGGCATTGTTCCAGTGTGGTGTGAAGAGAGGGACTGCCGTGGCTAAGGTCAGGGTTAAGCTGACGGATTCTTCCAGAAAACAGGGGCTCACAGACAAGATGTTAATGACCTGAACGATGACTCACCGCTTAGGCATCCATCACAAACATGTCTCAGTCCTGAAACACACATGAATGCAAACACAAACAAAAGAGCACCAGATCTGTGTGGCACTGTGTTGCTCTGTCGTACCTGACAACTTTGGTGTCGTTAACTACTTTGGCAAGAATGAGGTAGCTAAATGTATACATGCAAACATTGAAAATCAAGGCAGTTTCTCAGTATTAAATGGTCAGTTCACCCACAAATGGAAGTTCTACCATTATTTACTCACACTCATGTAGTTTCAAGCCCTTATGACTTTCTTCGGGTTTGAAGAGTTTTGTCGCAAGAGCTCTTTTTCATATCGTGAAAGTGAATGGAAGCGATTGCTGGCGAGCTCTTAATATGTTGAAAAAATCTTTGCCTCTGCAATAGTTCTCAAATCTTATTCACATGTTGCGTCAACACATGTCAATGATGACAAAATGCCAGTAACTCTTGTGTTTATCCTATTTAGATATACAAATGACATTTGAGAGCTGTGGTGTAGGACAAAGCCTTTTCGAATTTTTGTCTTGTAGATTGGTTTATTTTTCTTTGTCCAGTAACATCAACTAACCGACCAATAAGATATAATCTGAAAGGTGCATTGCGCCACCTATTGCACCATAGAAATGTCCTTTCTGTTCAGTCTGACGAATGTTCATTTCACTTTTGGGCTTATTAGATTTTTCATTTGTCTTGACGTAACCATCATTCTTGGTCTCTCTTATCCAATCTGCATGAAATGCCCAATTTAATCAAATCCAAATACAACATTATGGGCTATATTTGCTGTTTTTAATTGGTTTGGGGGAAAAATGAACCTAGAATACCTCGAATCTCTCTTAAGCACACCAACTTCGTGTCTAGAGCTGTTCATAAATTGTTTTGATTAGTTGTCTATTTCTCTTCCTACTTTGCTTTGCCAGGTTCAAATGTTCAGAATAATTATGATTCACTCCCATCAGTCAGGGCTCACTTGAGCCACAGCATGACAGGTCATGTAAGAGGAAATTGTCTTATTAATATACAAAACCAATTACCATCAGCTTTATCTGCTTATCCACATTGAAAGGTTTCTTATGTTTCTAATATTTCCTGTGAACCTTCCCACACCTTTAGTGGGCCATGCAAACAAATGGGCTAAATTTAGAGTTTCAGTTAAGATCTGAAACCAATGGGACCTCAAGCTGAGAGACAAAGGTGGTAGCTTTTGCTTATATCTGAATAATTTGTGAAAGTGTGTGTGTGATTGTGCACATCCCCACCTCAAGACAGCAGGATTGCAGTTTTTAAGTGCTGTCTCTATTATTGTTGGCTGGACACACAGCTCTAAGGGGGCATAATTGGGCAGAGGAAAATAGAGTGGCTTGTGCTGGTGAAAAAAATGAGAGAAGACGACGAGGTCTCTGTGCTTGAATGAGACTAGGGGATGGTATTTACATGCAAATTGCATCTGGTCTTCCAACTGTCTAGTTACCTCACCCTTTTAAGCCACTGGCCCACTTATCATGCTGTTTGCACAATAAACACCACAATAAGGTTAATGTCTTTTGATGCATCTGGCTAAATGCAATATTATCATCAATAGTTGCGTAACCTGGCTCCTGCTTTATTGCAAACAGCTGCTGGGCAACTGCGAATCACGGCAAGTCACTTTTTGGGGTTTATTTTGGTTTCCTAGGCAACAGAATGGGGCCCAGACGAAGACACCAGGAGGTCCTGTCAAAGCAAAGGGAAGACGGAGGTAACTTTAAACCCCCAGGTTCTCTGTTGAATAGGCACATTTCTTTTAAAATGCTGACAGCCTATTGGCCAGAGGGGTCGGGTATTGTTGAGGTTTGTGGGAGGTCAATATGTTCAGCTTACTTATTCAGTATTTTTAAAGCCCGAGGTCAGTATTTTCTTTCTTAAGAATATCATTCTCTGAATGTGAAAGGCAAAATGAAAAATCCACTAGCAGATTAAAGCATTGCCAGAAAAAGCTTAGTTAAAAAAAAAAAAAAAAATTTAAGGCAGGTTCTCTACACCACTCTCTTAACCAACACTGAAACTAGTTTCTTATTTCAAAAGTTTGACTTTTTTTTTTCCAATGAAAGTTTTTATTGTCATTAACAAGACAGTGCTATTATTCTTTAATTTCCCAGAATGATACACATCCCCCTGCTTAGACTGATCTGCTACAACTGAATAAATCAGTTATTAGTGAACTATAAACCAACATGGTGGCAGTTCTCATCTCGAATAGACAGTACTACAAATCACAATCTATTTCCTTAGCTGTTAATTTAAGCCACTTGGCTTTATGCCTCAGTGGCGTTAGGGTGCTTATCACATCCCTTTCTATGTGAAATTCTGTAACTTTTACAGTCAGCTGCACAAAAAGGTTGATGTTGTGACTTGCTGATCCAATGTTAGACGGGATTATTTTTGGTTTGTAGTAGTACAAATGAAAGCTGAGCTTATCTCACTCTTTGGTGAGGTGTAAGTGCTCTCACAGGAATCTGTGTGTATGTTTTTTTTTTTTTTTTTTTTTTAAATGTATCCTATTATGGATTTAAATTAAAAAAGATAATAATTAGTTCCAATTGGAATTGGTTCTAAATTATAACGGACATACCATTACCATTTCTTTAAGATATTTTGATGCAAATGTCCTTTTCTGTAGTATAGATGACTGGATGATTTGCCTGGTTTGATTTACAGAATCCCACAATGCAATGTGCCTAAACTGGAGTTTCTATTTCCACTATGGTTCATGAGCCAATGTCTGCTGAAACTTCTTTTTCTTGAAATCTTTCTCATCTTATTATTTGATGGGGCTGTAAAAAGTTAATTTCACAGAAGTCATATTCACAAAATTACTGAATTAAACAATCAGTACCATAGTATTTTGAACATGCCACTGCTATTGTCATACTGTCAAGTGCATCTGCCCCTGCAGGTGGAGTGTCAAAACTACATCCGGGTGTTGCTTGTCAACAAGACAGAGGTGATCACCTGCGGTACCAATGCCTTCCAGCCCCTTTGCATCACCAGAGAGGTAAGCATCTATCGGTTAAATGAGCTGACAAAACTGGAGTTTTTATCAAAATGTGTGTGTGTGTGTGTGTGTGTGTGTGTGTGTGTATGTGTGTAATCCATATCGTATCTTCCTCTCAGGCAGGGAACATGGGCAGAGTGTTAGAGAGGGTGAATGGAGTGGCCCGCTGCCCCTATGACCCCCATCATAATTCGACGGCTGTGGTGACCGAAAGCGGAGAGCTGTACGCCGCCACGGTCATCGATTTCTCTGGCCGGGATCCTGTCATCTACCGCAGCCTAGGAGGAATGCCGCCTCTGCGGACCGCCCAGTACAACTCCAAATGGCTTAATGGTACATTAAACTCATAATCTCATGTCTGATAGTCTCATATTCCAGAGATCGTCTGAAAAATTTTGACATTTCTCTTGATGTCCTTCCTTTTTTCTGTCCTGCTAATATGCAGCCAAATAGCTGAATGTTGTTCTTCAAATGAAAATTGTTGATGAGACGTTATTTAATTTTGTGTATGCTAATAGCACTCCCCATAGGAAAGAAAAGCTGTTTCCCCTAGACAACAAGATTAAATGGAAATCAAACTGTTATTTTTCTTAAGTCTCCTGCTTCTCAAATGTTTTTCGTAATAAAAAAACAACAACAACAATAATCTCCCAATAAAATTTCACAAAGTCTGTGATCACAAATTTTCCAATTTGATCTCAAACATATCTCATCAAACATTTCCTATCAGATGATCTCTGTTGTGCTATTTGTGTGTATTTTTTATCTGTATACTCTCAGTATATTCTTACTGAATCGTCTCATTTGTGTCTTTCACACAAACTTTAGGAGAAACATCTGAGCAGGGTTAGGGATATTGTCAAATAAATTAAACCTAAAACCATAAAAAAATGGTTACTTGAAATAAAATAAACCTTAACTTACATAAAAAAAAAATTAATTGATAAACTTATTTTAAATTTAGCCACTTGCCAAGGCATCATTTCTCATTTTCTTTCAGTTTAATGTGACAAACTAAAATAAAAATAAAAACGAATAAGAAGTGTATAGACCTAAAAACTAAAAAAATAATAAAACACAGCAAAATTACTAAAACATTAACTAAAATTAAGATGAAAACTGAAATTATAAAAATAAAAACGAATTCATAATATTAATAAAAAATATAATAGTATATCAATGATACAAAATCATTTTATTCTGCAGGTGCTGTCCATGTCAGTGTTCTTTTAGTATCATTGATATACTATGTAAGTTTTTGTTCATATTTTGAGATTTTAATTTTATATATTTTTTTTGTTTTCACTTTAATTGGAAAGTCTTAGTAATTTTGATGTGTTTTTGTTATTTGTGTTAGTTTTTGTTTTTTCAAACATCTATAAGGTATTTATTTATTTTTATTTATTAGTTTTAGTTTGAGTTATTTTAGTAATTTACCTTAAACTAAACAAAAGAGAGCGAGAGAGAGAGAAATGTCACTTTGGCAAGTAGCTGAAGTAATATATATATATATATATATATATTTTTTTTTTGTATTTTCAATTAACATTTATTTTATTTCACATATCTAAATGTTTTTTTATGGCTTTAGTTAACTAAAATAACCCTATTCCATGTTTGCTCTGACCCACTGTAAGTTCCTATATGATACCTAGCAAAAAGTGAGAAAAGCAAAGTTGCACTCCCACAATTGTTTCTTTTGCGTCGAAGGCAGTTTTTTAGAGCAGCCCTGGCCTGTCAGGGGAGGAACCAGTCAAACATAGAGACAAACGAAACTCAGCACACTTCCTGCACAAAGTCAAAAGGTGTCAATAATCTCCCAGCTGCTGACACTTTGCCTTTTCCCATAGAAAATTCATTCAACGCCAGTTGAAATGGAATAAGCAGAAAGCCAGAGCTGTAAGTCATACAGTGAGGCTCCACTGATGAGATGTCAGAGGGTAGTTGAGGTGAAAGGAGAAGGACATAGACAAGGGTTGGAGAGTTAGCAATGGTAGTGCAAGTGTAGGACTGGGCAGAGGAGACGAACATACAGGCATCCAGCAGTGTAATTATTCCTCATGACTGAGAGAAGGTGAAATTGCAGCTGCAACGCTTCACGTCACCCAGTCGGCCTGTAGTTCCACTGTAGGTTCACACTTGAGGACAGAAAAAGACAAAAAGAGGGAAGCAGGATTATTGAGGCATGCGCATTTACCTGCGTTCTGTGGACACATATTGACCATATTTGAATAAAATCAGCACAAGAGAGCTTAAAGTTAATCTGAATTGCTATTTTACTTCCATAATATGACAAAATTCAAAGTGAAAGAGGATATTCAACATGAAGAATTACTTTTTTCCATTGTGAATGTTTAATCATAAAAAGTGGCATTACATGAATTTTGAATTAGCTAAAAAAAAAAAAGCGGTATTTGTAGCTTAAGTAGCTATTTGGCTATTGGGTAGCAACATTATTGAGTGGTTTGCTAATATTTGCACAACTGAATACTATTTCTCTTCAAATATATATTTTTCCAGTTTAGTGTGGTGTGAAGTGTAGCCAAGTATGGTGTCCCATACTCGGAATTTGTGCTCTGCATTTAACCCATCCAAGTGCACACACACAGT
>NW_015551026.1:790400-808650 GCF_001515605.1 Sinocyclocheilus anshuiensis | reverse complement strand
ATATATATATATATATATATATATTTTTTTTTTGTATTTTCAATTAACATTTATTTTATTTCACATATCTAAATGTTTTTTTATGGCTTTAGTTAACTAAAATAACCCTATTCCATGTTTGCTCTGACCCACTGTAAGTTCCTATATGATACCTAGCAAAAAGTGAGAAAAGCAAAGTTGCACTCCCACAATTGTTTCTTTTGCGTCGAAGGCAGTTTTTTAGAGCAGCCCTGGCCTGTCAGGGGAGGAACCAGTCAAACATAGAGACAAACGAAACTCAGCACACTTCCTGCACAAAGTCAAAAGGTGTCAATAATCTCCCAGCTGCTGACACTTTGCCTTTTCCCATAGAAAATTCATTCAACGCCAGTTGAAATGGAATAAGCAGAAAGCCAGAGCTGTAAGTCATACAGTGAGGCTCCACTGAGGAGATGTCAGAGGGTAGTTGAGGTGAAAGGAGAAGGACATAGACAAGGGTTGGAGAGTTAGCAATGGTAGTGCAAGTGTAGGACTGGGCAGAGGAGACGAACATACAGGCATCCAGCAGTGTAATTATTCCTCATGACTGAGAGAAGGTGAAATTGCAGCTGCAACGCTTCACGTCACCCAGTCGGCCTGTAGTTCCACTGTAGGTTCACACTTGAGGACAGAAAAAGACAAAAAGAGGGAAGCAGGATTATTGAGGCATGCGCATTTACCTGCGTTCTGTGGACACATATTGACCATATTTGAATAAAATCAGCACAAGAGAGCTTAAAGTTAATCTGAATTGCTATTTTACTTCCATAATATGACAAAATTCAAAGTGAAAGAGGATATTCAACATGAAGAATTACTTTTTTCCATTGTGAATGTTTAATCATAAAAAGTGGCATTACATGAATTTTGAATTAGCTAAAAAAAAAAAAGCGGTATTTGTAGCTTAAGTAGCTATTTGGCTATTGGGTAGCAACATTATTGAGTGGTTTGCTAATATTTGCACAACTGAATACTATTTCTCTTCAAATATATATTTTTCCAGTTTAGTGTGGTGTGAAGTGTAGCCAAGTATGGTGTCCCATACTCGGAATTTGTGCTCTGCATTTAACCCATCCAAGTGCTCACACACAGCAGTGAGTAGTGAACAGACACACACACACACCTTGAACACGTGTCCGGGCAGCCATTTTTGCTGCGGCGCCCAGGGAGCGTGGGAAGCTAGCCGGCGCGCTAGTCAAGCTCCAACAGCGCGGTTTTAGAATGCAGCTGCCTAGCATCCATCTGGCGAATCTCTGTGGGTTAATCCCTACCCAACAAAACGGACAAACTTCTCCTGCCCTCCCGAATAAATAAGGATTTTTCAAACTCTGCTGCTCTTTGTTTCACGGAAACCTGGTTGAATAAAGCCATTCCGGACAGCCTGTTACATCTGCCTGGCTTTCAGCTATTCAGAGCTGATCGCGACGCAAAATCAGCGGCGAAACTGATTGGAGTGTTTTTGAAGCTGCTACTTCAGCTGCTCTGGATGCGTTCACAGATTCTGTGACATCATATATCAGTTTCTGTGAGGATATATGCACTCCTACCAGGACTTATTTAACATACAACAATGATAAGCCATGGTTCACAGCAAAACTCCGACAAGCTTCGTCAGGCCAAAGAGGGTGCCTACAGGAGTGGGGACAGAAACAGACACACACACACACCTTGAACATGCGTCCGGGCAGCCATTTTTGCTGCGGCGCCCAGGGAGCGTGGGAAGCTAGCCAGTTAGGCCAGGAACACAGTGACAAAGGAGATTAGAGTGGCTAAGAGGAGCTACTCTAAAAAGCTTGAAAATCTGTTTTCAGTCAACAACCCTGCTTCAGTGTGGAAAGGCCTGAAAGACATTGCAAACTACAAGACACCATCTCCCAGCACTGAGGCGAATCAACAACTTGCTGAAGACCTGAATGAGTTTTACTGTAGATTTGAAACTCCCGGTCTCACACCCAACACCCGTTCTGACCATCTCTCTACACAAACATTAACACCTCCATCAACTCCCTTCTCCACCTCCTGCACTTCGGATCAGAGAAGATGATGTGTGTCAGATCTTCAGGAAACAAAAGAGAAGGATAGCACCAGCCCCAGACGGTGTTTCACCAGCCTTTCTAAAAACTTGTGCTGAGCAGCTGGCCCACATCTTTTCAAAGATCTTCAACAGATCACTGGAGCTGTGCGAAGTCCCTGCCTGCTTCAAACACTGCACCATCATCCCCATCCCAAAGAAACCCAAAATCACAGGACTGAATGACTACAGACCTGTTGCCTTAACATCTGTGGTCATGAAGTCATTTGAGAGACTGGTGTTGGCTTATCTGAAGAACATCACTGGACTCTTACTTGACCCCCCGCAGTTTGCTTACCGAGCAAACAGATCCGTGGATGATGCAGTGAACATGGACCTGCATTTCATCCTGCAGCATATGTGAGGATGCTGTTTGTGGACTTCAGTTCGGCCTTCAACACCATCATCCCAACACTCCTCCAGACCAAACTAACCTAACTCTCTAACTTTCTGACAGATAGGCAACAGCTAGTGAGACTGGGGAAATTCAGGTCAAACAGCCACACCATCAGCCCTCAGGGATGCGTTCTCTCCCGACTGCTCTTCTCTCTGTACACCAACACCTCTACTGACCCCTCTGTCAAGCTTCTGAAGTTTGGAGACGACACTACAGTCATCGGCCTCATCCAGGACAGTGACGAGTTTGCTTACAGACAAGAGGTTGAGCAGCTGGTTGTCTGGTGCAGTCTTAACAACCTGGAGCTTAACATGCTCAAATCTGTGGGGATGATTGTGGACTTCAGGAGAAACCTCCCAGCACTCCCCCCAGTCACTATCATGAACAGCACCAGTAGAGTCATTCAGGTTGCTGGGCACCACCATCTCTCAGGACCTGAAGTGGGACACCTTGACTCCATTGTTTAAAAACTTCCTTACTTCCTTTGCCAGCTGAGGAAGTTCAATGTTAGCGGGATATGGACTCAGTAGACATGAAGTGTGAATTAAAAACGTATTTCTGTACTGGGGGTCAGTGAAGAACGGCATGAACCTCAAGGGTCTACAATTGAATCCATCCGGACTGTTATTATAACGGTTGTGCCAGGTGCTGACTGAATGTTTTTTAAACACTGAACCCATGTGGGGTCGTACCCGAAGTGAGATATGATATTATTGTAGCACAGCTCTGATTCAATGAGAAATATCATCATCGCCAGCAGCGTGGCAATTAGCGCATGCCTCTCTCCTCTGGTGCTTATTGGGACTCGTTATTCACTTCCCAGCATAGTGTTTTTCCCTGACTGTGGCTCGCAGATAAACACACACATACAAGGACCCCTGATGGAGTGGCGGTGTGGAAATGAGGCAGTATTTACGTTCAGCATGGAAGAAGGAAAATATCGTTTGTCGTATTCAGTCCCTCACAAATCAGCACACTCACACCCTGCCTGTTTCAGCTTCGCAAAAAAACTTGATGAATTCATGCAGTCACTGGGAAGTAATTGTTGTAGTGCTGAATGCATCAGTATTGGTATTCACTGTCTCTCTCTGACCACTTCCTTTACCCTGATCTGTGTGGAAGTGTAGTTATGAGGTCTCATTGAAACTGAAAGCTGAAGAATTGTTTGTTCACAACAACAGTCCCCTATTGATGCATCTGGACAGAGAATTGAATCTTTGTTATGGTTCACTGCTTACAAAATGCACCATGGTACAGTGAGTCAGTACTGCATACTATGATAAATATTCATATACTAGTGTATTTTCATGGTACCAGATACTTAAAATGCAAACCAAATAAGCATTAGACTACTCCAAATGTTATTCAAAATACTCCAAATTCATATCCAAAATATAATAATACCATAATCATTTTTGGTACTTTTTGTTAGTGAAAATTCAACATCAGTCATAATTTATTCACATTTAAAATACAGGGATGAATCAGATAATACCATATTATATACAGTACTGTTTAAAAGTTTAGGGTCAGTAAAATGTAATGTTATACTGCCAAAGGCTGCATTTATTTTATTGATAATACAGTAAAAACAGTGAGGATCATTCTAATATGCTGATTTGGTGCTCAAGAAACATTTCTTCTTATTATCAATGTTGAAAACAGTTGTGCTGCTTAATATTTTGTGGAAACTGATAAAATGTTTTCAAGATTCTTTGATGAATAGAAAATTCAAAGAAACAGCATTTATTTGAAATAATTTAAAAAGTCTTTGCTGTCACTTTAAAATTAATTCCTTTATATTAATTAAAATAATATAAGAAAAATTAAATCATACTGACTTTTGTTGGCCCCAAACTTGCACAGTAGTGTAAATTGGTACACATTCATATACCACTGTATTTACATGGTGCTTTAATGTACTTTAAGTGTATGTCCAAAAATCATGATACTGCTTAGTACATGTCTAAATCCTGTCTTTACCATGATACAGTAAAAATAAAACATGGTAATGCCATGGTATTAGTAACCCAAACTTAAAAATTTTCTTCATTTACTCACCATGATACAGTGATCAAGTGTTAATACCATAATATTTGATATATGCCGTGGTACATATTTATATACCAAAGTATTTACATTGCCCACCAAAAAGCATGATATGAACCTGAAATAAAGTATAATTTAGTGGTTTTTTTTGTTTGTTTGTTTTTTTTAGCGCTGACTATAGCATAAAGTTACGTGGGCTGCGTTAATAATACTTTTTGTGATTTCAGTACATGGTACAATGCACAAAGGTCCAGTCCAGTTTTGACCATAACGTTCTGTTGCAGTCAGTTTATGCAGATAGAGCAGTATCGTTTTTTTCTTATGCATGCAGAGTTTTCTCTGGGCTGTTTCTGAGTCTGTGTCCACTGAGATTTGGTATTTATTGTGTTTAAAATTGAATCAAAAACAGTTATGGCTACTGATGCCTCTCCTGGGCTTCACAGTGTCTCATTCTTGTAAACTGCTGCGATGGCCTCAGCAGTGATTATAGTCATGCCTATTTACAGGTGAATATCTATGGCATGCATTACTGGATGGGCTGGGGAATAAACAGCCCTTGGGGCTAAGACATTATTCAGTGTGCGATATTAACTCTGACTAATGCAATCCAGACCAGTGCCACCTGGACCAATGGGACAGCTTTTTGTATTCAGAATAATTTTTGCATGTCACATGCACACAGTCTTCTGCTCCAGTCCTAGGTAATCATAAGCAGATATAAGTGTGGAATTAAGAAATTCAAGGAAAACGGATGCAGGCCAGTTTGCTATGGAAGTAAAGTAATTGTTTTTAAACCACTTTATGCTGCATTACTGAGAGTCCTGCTATAGATGTACCCATTTGAAATGCTTGTTGTGCCTGTAAGGTGTTTAGCCATGCTTTTTTCCTTCTCCTTCAGAGCCTCACTTCATCTCAGCTTACGACGTGGGTCTTTTCACCTTCTTCTTCTTGAGGGAAAACGCAGTGGAACACGACTGTGGTAAGACAGTGTACTCACGGGTGGCGCGGGTGTGTAAGAATGACATAGGAGGACGCTTCTTGCTGGAAGACACGTGGACCACCTTCACAAAGGCACGACTCAACTGCTCACGGTCGGGAGAGATCCCGTTCTACTACAATGAGCTACAGAGCACCTTCTACCTGCCTGAACAGGATCTCATCTATGGCATCTTCACCACCAACGTGTAAGTTTAGTCATCTAACACAACATTAGCATAAGTTTGTGTAGATGTCTGAGTGAGATGTATATTGCTTTTTTTTTTTTTTTTACAGTTTGACCAATTACAGCAGCTAAAATAAACACTTTCCCTTATACCCATGGCTTAATTTGTGCCGGATCTTGGCAGAACAGGATCCGGGACCTCTCGATTTTTAACTCTCTGTGTTCTGGTACATGCGCGGATCCAGTATCTCTCATCAGAAGGGCATTTTGGACGCTTCTGATGAGTTAAACAGAAGCTGTTAAACAGAATATTGGTTGTGATGACAGAAAAGGGAAGATTAGTAATACTCATGGTCACAGGACCATGTTCTTTTTGCACTCCTGGCTATAAATATGCTATTCATATTAATGCAATATCAGGCATTATTTGTGAATAACACGTCCCCAGTATTTAGCAGTCTTTATCTTCCTTTGCTGTGCTGTGTATGTTGTTAGGATGACAAAAAGTCAAAATGATTGAGATGGCCAATCAAATCAAAGAGCGTGAGGTAATGCATGCAGCTAAACATTTAATCATTAAATGTTTCTTAAATTACTGTCTGACACATCTTACAATAGCAATCTTAAAAGACTGGCAGGAACAAACTACTTGACTTCTTTAGTCAAATTTTGCAGATTTTAATTTAAAATATATTATTTACATGATTGTGGAATTCGTAAATGAATGTGAGTAGCATAAAATTATTTTTGCCACAATATTTATATCAACCAAATTATTTGAAATTGATGCCTGTACGCCCCTGCTTGGTAAATGGGGATTGGAGTACGTGGCATGTTATTCTGTGTATGTTCTGGGACCTGTGGCTGCTATGCCCTTCCAATTTACAAATTAAGCACTGCTCATACCAATGATTAAATTGTAATCTTAAATCTTGATGGACATTTAATGTCCATAAATACACACTTACAGTGCCGTGAAAAGGTTTTTGCCCCCTTCCTGTTTTTTCCAATTGAGATGCTGTGGCATGACCTTAAACAGTCCATTCATGCTCAAAAACCCTCCAATGTGGCTGAATGAAAACAATTCTGCAAAGAAGAGTGGGCCAAAATTCCTGTGAAAGACTCATTGCCATTTATTGCAAACGCTTGATTGCAGTTGTTGCTGCAAAGGGTGGCACAACCAGTTATTAGATTTAGGGGGCAATTACTTTTTCACGTAGTGCCAGGCAGGTTTGGACAGCTTTTTTCCCTTAATAAATGAAATCATAATTTCAAAACTGCAGTTTATATTTACTCAGGTTATCTTTGTGTAATATTAAAATTTGTTTGATGATCTGAATCTTTTAAGTGTGACAAATTAAGTGTGGCAAACAATTAAAAAAACAGGACGGGGGCAAAAACTTTTTCACACCACTGTAGATAGTGAATGTGTAGGAAACCTGTGCTTTGCAAACCCAAATAGCTGTGAATATCATTTATTAAGATGAACAGTTTGAATTGCACCTTAAGTTAACAGGTTAATCTGTTTCAGTGTGTTCAAGAAATGTGAGATGGCCTTAGAGAGTAGTACAGGAATATGTTGCATCACATCCACCTCTGTTACTAATTAAACAGAAAATAAATTAGTGCTAGATTAACAAGTATATTTTTGCCCTTAATTACAAGTCACTTTGCTAACAAAGTATTTGCTAAGTATATGAATTTAATATAATAATGAATTAACAGCTAAAAACGATGCCAGCTGTCACAGACTTTCTTAATAAATCTTTAGTGAAATCTTATTTTTTCCTGACTGTCAACAAGCACTTCTTTATATTCATCTTGCTGGGTTCAAAATTTTACGGTCACATTCTGCATATATTACATGCTGATAACCGCAACAAAATCTATTCTATCCAACTTAGTAGTGCAACACTTCTTAGAGATTCTGTCCTATAGGATGAATCACTAATGCATTACTTTCAATTAAAACATCTACTAAATAAATAAATGTAAACATTTTTGTTGAAGTATACCAGAAAATATGCATAATGTCCGCTAGTGGTCAACCAACATTTTTTATCTATCACTTTTATCACTACTTAACGGTATACTGCAAACAACCTCTCAAATATATAGCAAGTAGTATGGCAGTGTAAACATGAATATCCTCCCTCTCTTGCTCTCCTTCCCTATATCTCTCTCTCATTCTCACTCCTTTTATCTCTGTTTCTTTTTGGTCTCTTTTCCTGTCCCCTTTCACTCACTGCCCCAGTAGGAACGGAATATGGTAATGCAATCAGAACAGAGTCTCCATCTGTCTATGGTAAATTGAACACCTTAAGCAATGTTCCCTGGGGTTTGGGGCTGCAAAACAGGGAGGGTGGGCATGGGAGGAGCGGAGCGAGACAGAACACAAGAGAGCAGCCAAAAGTGCCTGCAAGTGTTAGTAGTAGTTTGTCCCGAGGTATTGGCAGCGTGAGCGCGTACTTTCATTGATTTGTCTGAAGGTGTCAAAGCAGTATATGTCCTTATACTGAGCTTACAGACAGTAATAGCGATCTAATATATATTAGACGCTTCGTAAAAAGCCTCTTAAGGTAAAGAACTGTTTTTTATTTTGTATTTTTAAGGATATTATATACAGACCTTTAATTTTCTTTCCCTGTTTTGATTTTTTTAACCAAAGTAACATGGATATATACGCTTTTCATTGTTTGGCATGGGCTCCTCGGCTCTTTTATGATTATTATTGTTCATAAATTTAAATTGCGGTTTCTGCATTTATAAAAGCAATAGAGGTTGTACTTTGCAGTGAATTTACCACAGTTTTCTAAATTGGTGTTCTGTAGTGGCTAAAATCACTATTTCTCTTTATTTTATTGGTTTATAAAACGTACTACATGGCTCTCTTGATTCTGATCGGTCAGTCACAGCATTTGGTGATCAAATCTTTTGTATAATGACCATTTAATGGGATAATTGACTTTGGCAAACATATTGTACTGTAACTCTGCTAGTTTCATGTGTCATGTATCACTCAGCGGTCAAGTCAAGTCACCTTTATTTATATAGCGCTTTATTCAATACAGATTGTGTCACAGCAGCTTTACAGTTTTAAACAGGAAAACGTGTGCTGGTAATGCAAGAGGACAGTAGAAAACAGTCAGTTTATCAGTTAAAGTCCGTTCATTGTTGAGTCAGTGATGTCATCATCCAGCTCAGTTCAGTTCTCTTCTAATGGTGTCTGTGCAGTCAAGTCAACAATGTTGCCAGAAATTGTGGCCCCAAAGGTGACAGTGGCAAGGAAACAAAACTCCATTGGTGACAGAAATGGAGAAAAAAAAAACCTTGGGAGAAACCAAGCTCAGTCAGGGAGCCAGTTCTCCTCTGGCCAGACGAAACCAGCATGGTGTGGTTTAATTCCAGGCTGCAACGCACGTCAGATTGAACAGAGGATTCGTTTGGTTCTCGTAGTCTTGTGCCGATGGCCGACGAGGTCTTCACAGAGGATCTGTCTTTAGGGTTCGTCTAGTTGACATGGTCTCAGCTGACTTTCAGGGCTGTAGAGGTCGTCTCTAGGTGCTGATCCACCATCTGGTCTGGATACGGACTGGACCCAGGTGACTGCAGTGGTCTCTTTGTTCTCATTTAATTAAATGTAGGATTAATTTATAAAACCCTGTCGACCCTTTCTGGGTTTATTTTGTGATAGTACTGGCTGACTAGAAATGTTCCCTTATTTGTGACCTATCATATGTTTTGGTGTGAGGAAATGTTTATGGAAACACATTTCAAAGTATTTTGAAGTGGTTTCTTCTTTATTTTAGTAGTTTTTTTTTGTTGCTTTTTTTAAATTAACTTTTTGAAGGAATAGCTATCACCCTCATTTCTGTCAATCAACTGCATCTTAACTGGGTGGAACAGACGTTTTGGCAGATAATATGATGACAGACAACCCCTCTGGAAACCAGATCCAGGGGTGTGAATGAATACGCCTATCATGAATACACACACTTTCATGCCTGAATTACAACAAATACAGAATAACAGCCAAGTGCATCTCTTTGCTCACTGTGATACAGCATGACAAAATCCACCTTGAAATGAGTTTTTTGTACCTTGTAGCAGGAATCTTCGATTCAAGTTTATTCCATGCATATTTCTTTCATGTAGATGTATGGAGGTGATGGTAAGGGATTCTGCTTTCTGTTGTTTTTCATCTCTCTGAAACTGAAGATGTTATGCTACAGCGTTTTAAATAGCTTTAAATATAAATATTGTGTAATATACTTGCATTTAAATATTTAACATAATATAAATATTTAATAATAATATTTAATATAAATATTGATGGCATTTAAATATAAAAGTCCCATAGAATATGCAATAGAAGTTTACAGAAGTTAAACTTCTGCATTTACGATATATTTCAACACGTATTAAATTTGCAATCTTGGCAATAAAGTTGCTATGTATTGTTCTAAAATAATAAATTAAGTACATGCAGATGTATTAACTATCCGATTTTGATAATTAGTACTTTTTTAAACAAATGCTTGAGTGCACATTTTTCACAAGGGCACATTTTTTCACTAGACTACATAAAAATATTTATTAATTATCTTGCCTCAGTCATGGCTGTGGAAGGTTGCTGAGCTGGCTCTTTGTTTTTTTGCTGCGATGCAGGTATTCACTGAAGTTGAAACACTGAAGTAATGTATTTTCTTTTTTTTCCCTTTTTCCCTTGAATGCTGTCCTACTTTGTCTTAATCAACTTTATGGACCTCTCGGATGACCTCAAATGACCCTGTGCTTTTTGACATATTGTCTATTCTGTCATCATAACTCAACATGACTTCATCTAAATAAGCATGTGATCTACTGTACGTGCCGCTTGGAAAGCTCCGAAGTCATCTGCTCTCACAGTGAGAAGACTTCATTCCCATATGTTGCGTGTAATACTGAGCATGTCATGGGATTTGCTAGAGTAGGTGACTTTCCAAAGGGTTATAGGACAAAACTCTGTACTTTACTTTTTACACACCTCAACAGCCTTTAAAACTGCACCATCATCCGTGTGAAAGTCACATCTGCACAAGCATAAATGCAATAAACGCCACCGTGACTTAGCTTAGGTATGCATCATTTGACCAGACAGTGCATTTATACATTTTTATGTATGCATGTATACTATAAACCTTGCTCAAACATGCGTACTGTACACTACACTTGCTGTTGTACTCATTCATTTTTAGCTCTCTGACTCTGACTAGTGCTTATAAGACTACATTCACACCTTGACAACATACAGTACAGTTAAGGTCAGAAATATTAGCCCAGGTTTAGTCATTTGTTGGTATTTGATAAAATCCATGATGCCATGTATCTGAACAAGACATTCTGGACCTCTGGGGGAAAAAAAAGGTTCACAATATTAAATATCCAGTAATATATTTAACCGTGGGCATGGGGTACTTTTTATTCCTGTGTATCCCCATGTGTGCCAAAAAGCTCTTTTTTTTGTTTCACCATAGAACCTGGTCCAGTTTGAAGTCCCAGTAATGTCTGGCAACTGAATATGCTGGAGTTGTTTTTGATTTAGAACCGAAGATTTTTTTCTTGAAACCCTCCCAAACAACCTATGGTGATATAGGTGCTGTTTGATTTCTATTTATTTAGAGGCTTTCTCACCACAATACTCGAGTAATTTCTGAAGTTTTCCAGTTGTTATCCTTGTGTAGTCTTTGGCCTCTCAAACTCTCCTCTTCACCGTGCATTAGGATGATATAGGCACATGTCCTCTTCCAGGTTGATTTGTAACATCTCCAGTTGATTGGAACGTCTTAATTATTGCCCTGATGGAGGAAGTGGGAATGCTTTAGCTATTTTCTTACAGCTACTTTCTAATGTGTGAACCTGAACAATCTTTTACTACACATAAGAACTATATTCTTTGATTTTACTCATTGTTATGGATGATTAAGGAAATCTGGCCTTTGTGTTACCTCATAACACAATTATTTTTATACTCCTGTGAAAGGAAATTTATACTCCAGGAAGTCATGGCTGGACAGTTTCATGATCATTGTCACCCTGGTGTGCTAAAAAATGCAAATGGGAATATGCTTCATAGATATTTTATTCATATGAATTTCTAGCGGTGCTAATAATTGTGGCCAACCTGTATTGGAGAAAAACATTTATTTCATAATGTGATTTTCCCCACCAATTTCAATTGTTTTACTTCAATGAAAGGTTAGATTTTTATGAACTTTTTAATGAAAGATCAAAAGCATAAACCATGCACATTTATTTTCACAGACTTCTTTGCTCATATTTATCAAGGGGGCTAATAATTCTGACCTCAACTGTATTTACTTAACACGAGTTCCTAAATCCTACTAATCCTGTACCAACTCTACAGCAGTTTACAGGAATGAATATGTCCAAATTACCAAAGTCACAAGTGTTTTGTA
The DNA here is from genome assembly GCF_001515605.1 of Sinocyclocheilus anshuiensis. Taxonomy (NCBI): domain Eukaryota; kingdom Metazoa; phylum Chordata; class Actinopteri; order Cypriniformes; family Cyprinidae; genus Sinocyclocheilus; species Sinocyclocheilus anshuiensis. The sequence goes on along the minus strand of NW_015551026.1, from coordinate 796,495 downwards.
AAATTCAGAATTGAAGCAGATTTGGCTCACTTTTAATTTGAGAGTATGAATTTGAATTGAATTAGTCACATCCAATGAGAAGATAAATTGTTAATTGAATTGGAATGATGGGTGAAGTTGACTCTATGATTATTTAAACTTTTTTGTCATTATTATAGTTATCATCCTTGGTGTGAACTGGCCTTAACTACAGTGACTGAATAAGAAAGAGTAAGCAACTGGATCTAAAACCTTCGGAATATTGCTCTGTATGATGGGCATATTGCACTGTATGATGTGATTGTATGAAATTTGAACTGTATGATGTGAACTGTATGAAGTTTGGTTATAGAATGTGGTGTCACTTTTATTTATAATTACACTTTTGTAAATGTAACTGTATTTAGAAGTCTATAGCAGGACTGGCAACTGTATTCTGCTGCTGTGTGAAGAAGATATATAGACAGTCAGCAGGGAAGCAGCTCTCTAGCTGTTTCTTGTCTCTATAGAGGTAAAATCTCAAAAAAGCAAAAACCTTGTAGTCTTTCATAAAGTTTCAGAGTCTTGCTTTTGAATGCTAGAGTGAAAGAGGAGAAATAGCTTGAGATAATTGGCTGTCCTGTCAGAGCCTGCTCTGTCCTCGCAGCCTAGGGCTGACCGGATTAGAGCCCATGTTTCATCTGCGCACCAGCCTTCTGAGCAGCACTGCCAAGAGCCTCTCATTTTACCACGCTAACTTTCCATGTTGAACCCCTCATATGTAGTCACCAGAGTCGAGCTGCAGAACCAGGCTTGAATCATCTTCAAGTCCATGCCTCACCAGGCCACATAACAAGAGCCTGAGCCAGACACCAGCGTCTGGCAGGCCGAGTCCCCCTCCTGGAGCTCTGCCCGTGTTCCCATCTGTCTGTGGCTCCAGTGTTACCGCCACAGTTATTGCTGCTCATTTATGTGCGGTCTCAACAGTTACAGCACACAACAATAAATTTGATAACAAGAATAACTTCCCATTTTGAGTGATCCTCACTGTTGACCTCAAAGGATCCCATGCTATTTTTCTTGCACGTGTGTAACCTGTGACATCTAAATAGCTACAGTATAAAATCTACTGTAACCTTCATAGTCACCTGCTGACACAGATGGAAGACTTGAACTTCCAATAGTGAGGGCTATACATAGCATGTCAATAGACTTTGTTAGTGTAGGTGACCTTTAACACCAGCTGCTTGTCATACTTATAATGTTGTAAGTATAAACAGTAATGCAGTGTATACTTGGTTCAAAATTAACTTTTTTGTCAATGAGTATTTTTTTTCCATTATTTTTATTGTATATTTATATGAAAGTGAACGCATTTACAATAGTATATTACAATATAAAATTAAATATTAATAATAACCTGCAAAACTTTGGCAAATCCCTTGTTCCTCTTCTTGTACATTAATAAAAAAGATATTTCCCCATATAAATGCCTTCAAAATCTAGCTACTTTTCATGATAATTAAAGGTGCAGTAGGACATCTTGGAAAATGCTAACTTTAGCCTCTCTGGTATAAATACATGTAAATACATTTAGACCACTTAACTTAATGATTGCTATCGGGATGTGAAGAGACTTTCAACCAGCATAACAAAAAATATTTCTGAAGACAATCACCTAATGCACCTTTAAACTGTACATAATTTTCAATTTGTATAAATATTAAAAATATTGTCAATATTATAAATTATTTTTGTTTATTATATAAATGAATAAAAATATAAATAAAAAATATAAATAAAAATGTGTATATATATTTGGCTCTGGTCCCTGAGGGCCTCTAAGTCTGGCTATGGACATACTGAAAGCTCTGGGGACATTTCTCAGGGTAACAAGACAAAACTCTGTCCTTTCTTTGTCACTTCAACAGCTTCTGAAACTGCACTGTCATCTATACAAAATTGAATGCGAGTCTGGTAACAAGAATAACCACCCAATTCATTCACTGCAGAGCTCATCTCTGCTCCTGACAGCTTACTTGGATCTCTGGGCCACCTGTCACTCAAATCGATGGAGTTAATTAAGTCACGATGCTTTTGAGAATGTTTCATGCCAGAAGAAGCTGGCAAGATCTGCCTGGCTGAACCGATTATGAACTTTTATGTTTGTCTCAAGATTCTAGATTTGTATAACTGTCTGTGCAGCCTTGAGGCCATGGAGTGTAGAGGTCTAACAGCTGTATGCTGTGTGTGGGAAATTACATGCCGCCATATTATTTTAGAGATCAACAATTCTTTTTACGACGGTACTGATACTTTTTTTGTCTGTTTGATGATTTTTAATTGTTTTATTTTTTGCTTTTTGACAAAATAATTGTTAGATTATAGAACAAAATTAAAGGGGTGGTTCATTGCGATTTCACTTTTTTAATGTTAGTTATTGTGTAATGTTGCTGTTTGAGCATAATATCTGCAAAGTTACGAAGCTGAAAGTTCAATGCAAACGGAGATATCGTCTTTTAAAATTCTGGCAGTTTAATGCCTACAAAAACGGCTGGTAGGGACTACAACAATCTACTTCCCGGGTTCGTGATGTCACAAACCCAGATAAATCCCGCCCTCGGGAAAAGTCAGCAAAGGGGAGCTGCGCTGCTTTAGAGAAGAGGAAGAGAAAACTAGAGGTGCAAGTAAAATCTATTCATATATGAATCGTGATTCTGTCTTCTAACGATTCTAATGGATTCACAAGTTTCAAAATCAATGTTCTAAAGCAGCGGTTCTTAATACTGTTCCTCACGTCCCCCTGCTCTGCACACGCTCTGTCTCTCTCTCTCTCTCTCTCTCTCATTCAGCTCAGCTCCAACAATGAACTGTTCCAATTATACACTTATTTTCACATAGCTATGAGAAGCATTAAACATGGACGCGCATGTGGTTGCTGTACTGTATTAAAGCTTTAATCAGGATAAAACCGTAAATTAAAAGCTAACATAAGCAGTAGCATTTACAAATAACAGCATATCAAAAAGTATGAGACTACAATAAACAAAAAACATAGGCCTACCATTAAAAGCTGTGCTTGCACAGGTTCTGCGCAATCCTCTTCAATAATGTCCTCTGCTTCTCAATCGGGCTCAAACTGATAAGCAATATTAACGACACCGTTGTTTACAATACAACTGGAGCACATGCCGCTGAGGTGAGGGGCGGGACTTTTAGACGCACACTAGAGGAGGTTTAGCCAATCACAACACACTGGGCTAGCTAACTAATCAGAGCCCATCGCCTATTTCTGAGGGCGGGGCTTCATAAAAACAGGAAAAGATCAGCCCGTTTCTCAGAGAAGGGACAGAGCGGTGTGGAATAAAGGTAAATTATGAAAAATAATTTGTTTTTTTAAAAACGAAGCATTAACACATGTTAGACTGCACCCCATAAACAATCAAGCCTAGAAAAAAACCAGTGAACCACCCCTTTAAAAATGTTTATAAAATATATAAAATCTCTTTTATAAAAAGACATTTTATTTTTATAAACATTTTATTTTATTATATTGTAAAATAATATAATATATAATAATGTATTAATATACAGTATAATCTACTATATATTACATGTAAGTATAATATTCTCTGTAATGGGTTTTAAGTTAAATGGAATTTATCTGCAGACCCAATATTAAAGAACCAATGAACTGAACATTTTGAATATATTTAAAATTGTATAATATACCATTTATATTCCATATACAAAAGACCATATATTGATATTGCATGTTTATAGACAGATGTAGATTCATATTGCATGTTTTCTTGGTACCAAAATTTTAATCATCTTTCTTTCTTTCTTGTGATCCAGGAACAGCATTGCAGCCTCTGCAGTTTGTGCATACAACCTCAGCGCTATCACGCAGGCTTTCAACGGGCCCTTTCGCTCCCAGGAGAACCCTCGCTCCACGTGGCTGCCTACCCCAAACCCCATCCCTAACTTCCAGGTGCATCATTCCCCCTGAATGTCTTTTACATTTTGTTCTCTGTGTGTGTGTGTCTGAAACAAACAGCCAGTAGATAAGTTCTATTAGCCTGGCACTGTGAGAGTAATTGCTCAAGACCAGCTGGGTGTACTTGCATGCATCGTAATTCACAGTTATTGTCTACTTTCCTATAAAATGACATGGTGAGAAGTTTGCATTTTTTGGAAAGGTTTTTTGCTAGTTTATATTTGCAATGCCCTGCTTGACCTCTACACTAACTAATGAGTCTAACCCTAATGACACTTAACAGTGTGGGACCATAGAGGAAGAAGGGCCTAATGAAGGACTAACTGAACGCAGTCTGCAGGACGCCCAGCGGCTCTACCTCATGAATGACGTGGTTCAGCCTGTTTCTGTGGACCCGCTGGTTTGGCAGGATGATGTGCGGTTCTCTAAGTTGGTTGTTGACATTGTACAGGGGCAGGATACTTTGCACCACGTCATGTACATAGGCACAGGTAACGAGCCAAAGTCAGACTTAGTCACTTCAGCTTTGTATTTTTCCTTTGCACAAAAGCCTTGTAAGTCGTATGTCTGCAAAAAGTTTACCACCAAATCCTTATAGAAATAGTATTAGTTAGCATTAGTTATGCAGCCTTGTGTAATTATGCTTTGCCTTCTGTTCTGACTTATTAGAGTATGGAACTATTCTTAAGGCCCTGGCAACCACAAATAAGAGCCTGCAAGGTTGCTACTTGGAGGAGATGCAGCTCTTCCCTCCTGGTCTGCGCGAGCCAATCCTGAGCCTTCAGATTCTCCATGGCGACAGGACTCTTTTTGTGGGCCTGAATGACAAAGTGATGAAGATCCCTCTGGCGAGATGCTCCAGCCACAAAACAGAATTGTGAGTACCATGTTTCATCTGTACATTTTGTGCAGCACACAGCTTTAACAATCAAGGTCTTCATATGTGACCCTGGACAACAAAACCAGTCTTAAGTCGCTGGGGTATGTTTGTAGCAATAGCCAAAAATACATTGTATGGGTCAAAATTATCGATTTTTCTTTTATGCCAAATATCCTTAGAATATTAAGTAAAGATCATGTTCCATGAAGATACTTTGTAAATTTCCTACCATAAATATATCAAAACGTAATTTTTGATTAGTAATATGCATTGTTAAGAACTTCATTTGGACAACTTTAAAGGTGATTCTCTCAATATTTAGATTTTTTTGCACCCTCAGATTCCAGATTTTCAAATAGTTGTATCTCGGCCAAATATTGTCCTATCCTAACAAAGCTTATTTATTTAGCTTTCAGATGATGTATAAATCTCAATTTCGAAAAATTGACAATTAAGACAGTATGCAGGCAATAGGTTGGGGTGTGTGAAACTACTTATTTTTGCTGAATTGTCTGAACAGCTAGCCGATTAACTAGCCACAAGGATGGTTTGAATAATTATTCTGGTTTTAGGTTCATTTTTAAGTTTAGGTTTGATGACCTGATTAGATGCAGTTTTTTAGGGGACACTGACATAAGGTGCGCTCTTGGGTTCAAAAACAGCTAAACAGTGACAGAATGGAACAGATTGCAGGGGTTTTGAAGGTTTGGACTATTTTTAACTTGACACGCTGTCTCAAAGACACTACGCTCACGGTGAAACAGCAAAGATGCAACACACTGGCCCAATACATTGGTCTGAATGTATATGGCTGTTGCAAAGATGCATTGAAATTGATTAATTTTACCATGAAATATTTAATTGCAAAGCACATTCTCAGCATGCTTTTGATTTACTTTTTATTTATTTTGTTTAGATTTTTGATTTACTTTAAATAATATATGCTGTATATATATATATATAATATATATTAAGTATATATAGTGAGTACACCCTAGATTTAATTCAGAAAATGTATAATATTCTAGTAATTAGTATGTCCTCCAGAACTTAAAGTATACTGCTCTGACCTTTCTTGGCACTGAGTTACAAGTTCATGACAAATTTTCACATCTGTGCTGTTGAACTCCTGGAGGACGACCTCCTTGAATGCCCTGGTCTTTAATAGGGAGTGTTGCTCAGCTCGTCTCTACAGAATCTCTCACAGCAGCTCAAGAGCGTTAAGATTGAGTGAAATACATGTCCACTGAAGGATTT
>NW_015551026.1:782735-790204 GCF_001515605.1 Sinocyclocheilus anshuiensis | reverse complement strand
CTAAGAAATAAGTCACCTGGCAGTTCTCTCCCAAGTGGTTCCACTGCTGCCAGCATTACGTCTGAGTATGATTCAGTGGGCTATATAACACTTTTAATTGTCAGGAAATTACTTGTCTTTAAAAGTTCTGGTTCAATATACGTACCTGTTGATCAAAAATAGCCTTAAACCTATACACTTTTTATTTTTTTATTTTTTTGTAACTTTCAGGAGGGTGTACTCATTTTTGCAACACAACATTTTATCACTTTGTTAAGAAAATCTTATTTTGCTGAATAATTTTGGCATTCTTCTTTGGTAATTGATCAAGCAGGCTTGTTGGAACATTACATCTCCAAAGAACCCTAACATGTCTTCAAAGTAAAAAGTAATTGCTGAATTTGTTAAGTTTTAGAGGGGGTGTACTCATTTATGCTGTGCACTGTATATACACACAATTTTATGTAAAGATATTTTAATGTTTGTATCTTGAAAAATCAAGCCTCATGCACTCAATGAGAATACTGCACTAGAAAGCCTGAATGTTGTTTTGCTTTTTACACACGGACTTGCACTCTCATACCTGGACTGCAAGTAAGGCCAGGACGGTCACTGCACAACGCATGCGGTGCAGCACTGCTCTTGCTTCTCGGGCAAAGTGGTGTAGTTCATCTGCCTCACAATCTCAGCGAACAGCTCATCGACCATGCTCTTGCTCTTGGCCGAGGTCTCTATGAAGGGGCAGCCCCACTCTTGTGCGAGCGCTCGTCCGTCAGAGCCCGCCACCTCCCGCTCGGACTCCAGGTCCACCTTATTCCCCACCAAGATCAGAGGCACCTTCTCAAAGCGCTTCACACGAACGATCTGGTCCCGCATTGGTCTGATGTCCTGCGGAGCAATGTCAGAGATAAGATAATGTATAATTTATAAGCAAGATAAAACAGTTTAGGACCCCAAATAAGTCAGTTTATGGAGAAATTAACATTCCTAAAGTTGCAATGAAATGGAAGAGGTGACAGATATTTTCTTCCGTATTGTGACATGCATCCAAGTGAAACGGATTAACGGAAATGAAAAACGTTGGGCAGGGCCTTGTTTCTGTGCTGTACTCCTCCTCTAGCAACACCAGAACATTTTGGATGCTGTTAGATCTGAAATGATTGAATTTGTCTTATGAGACCAGAGTATGGATTCCTAGAAAACTATATTTTGTAAATATGGGCCTTGGAAAAAGCTAAATGAGTTTATGGTGCTTTGGCTACAGTCGGTAGGTTCTGGTGTGGATAAACAACCATGCATGTCACTTCTGCATGCTGCATTTTACTCTGTGAGATAAAGTGTCACTCTTTTCACAGCTTTTACCGGCTCTGAGACACTTTCACAGTGTTTCTCCTGCTCTTTTTTTAGTAAAAATTCACTCATCACTAAATGAAAACTTAAAGTGAAGACCTGATTATTTCAGGAGCCTTATCACAAGTCCATAGTTTTTGAATGTTGGTGCTACTTCTGCTATATTTTCACACTTAAAACAATAATTTGGTATTCCTCTTGTACCATTGTCCTCTTTTATGCTAAGAAATAAGTCACCTGGCAGTTCTCTCTCAAGTGGTTCCACTGCTGCCAGCATTAAGTCCGAGTATGATTCAGTGGGCTATATAACACTTTTAATTGTCAGGAAATTACTTGTCTTTAAAAGTTCTGGTTCAATATACGTACCTGTTGATCAAAAATAGCCTTAAACCTATACACTTTTTATTTTTTTATTTTTTTGTAACTTTCAGGAGGGTGTACTCATTTTTGCAACACAACATTTTATCACTTTGTTAAGAAAATCTTATTTTGCTGAATAATTTTGGCATTCTTCTTTGGTAATTGATCAAGCAGGCTTGTTGGATCATTACATCTCCAAAGAACCCTAACATGTCTTCTAAGTAAAGAGTAATTGCTGAATTTGTTAAGTTTTAGAGGGGGTGTACTCATTTATGCTGTGCACTGTATAAGTTTTATAAATGGTTTTAAGTTAAATAAATATTTCATAATATTAATATTAAAGAGTCTGTTTGTTTTTGTGAGTGTGTGTGTATACACACCTAGATAATCCAGTCAACCTCACTAGTCAACTATTGTGATTCATTCCTAGTATTTAGACAATTTGATGCATGCATTTCGGGCCTTTCAGGTTTCAGGGACAATACATGCTTTCTCATTAGACTGTAGGTGTTGGGTGACAGCAGACCCAGGTTGATGTGCATGAATGGCTTCTTTCACGTTGGTAAGAGCTCTTGTTACCCACCTGTGTGGAATTATACCCTTGATCTGTCATTAGAAAAGAAATTCCTCCTCACGGGTGACTGAAGCAGTATGAGGAGCGCCATTTGACAGTCCGCGTGTATACTATCAAAGCTTTCCATCAACTTCCCACTCCACATGCAGGGTGGGGACAACAGAGGAGCACATAGAGCGCTCTGTCCGCTCTCTCTGTGTGCTGTGCATGAAGGTGAAAGATTGGGTGTGGGTTTGGATGAATGAGGGAGAGATAAAGGAAGTTAGGAGGGTTCAAAGGAAAGAGGAAGGGTGCCGTCTCGAGTGAATGGTTTCTGTGAGGGCAAACATATTTGACTGTGAGCTGGTGATTAGTCAGCACTTTGATTTCACTTTTCAATGTGTGCACACTCTCTCCTATGCGCAGAAACACACACAATGCTATGTTGTGAAGGCTGAGGGTGTTGAATACTAAGCAAAGTGTAGGTGAGATGTGAGAGATGGAGCGGAAGCAAACTTTGCTAGCTCTATTTAAAACCCAGCAGGGAGGAACAATCACACTGGGCTCCAAGGGCAGGCCAAAGAAGAGTCCTTAATCCGTAATTTCCCTTTGATTTCTGCCACATCCAGAGCACATTCACCTTTGAACATAATACAGCAGTGCAGCTCTGACATTTCATTAATTCCGTACTCTCATATGAAACGTCATAGTGGTGTGACATGGCTGCATATGAGCTGCGGCCAAGAGGTTTTTATTAATTTCCTGCTGCACCAGTCAGCTTCCTCTCCTTGAGCTTTGACTCAAACGAATAATCATGTTATGGAGGATAAGGTGGATAGCTGCTTCTAGAGACTGTATCTATTATATTATGGAGTGTTGAATGTCAAGTCAAGTCATATTTATTTGTATAGCGCTCTTCACAAAACGCATCGTTTCGAAGTATCTTTACAAAGTCATACTGGTATGTTTACAATGCCCTAATGTTTTAATACAGAGCAAATTGTAGAGCTGGGCGATATAATGATTATATAACAATGATATAAATCCTCTGGATTTAAATCTAGCTAAGACATTTAGCAGATTTAGCTATCTGTATGACATATTTCAAGTGTATTTCAAAAACAACCCAACATATTTAGCATACAATAGCTTATTTTTGTATCTCTTTTTGTGAAAAAGTAACCACCAGTCTTTATAATTTCTCCTTTTGTGTTCCTCAGAAGAAAGAGAGCCTTCCTTTAGCTGTTTTCAGAGCATAGAGCTGTCGCAGAAACATGTCACAATGACTCTCATGTTATCTGTCAACTAGTAGCAACAGTTTGACTAATAATACTCTAAATGTAAATCTATTGTTTACTGTTTTATATTGACACCCTATATTATAGCACCAGACACATTGCTTGTTGTTTAGCAAGTTGTTTTGGACCAAATTCTAAAGAAACTTTCTTTAGGTCAAATGCAAATAAGGCATGTAAGATTGCATCAGTGATGTGAGAGACAAATTCTGCTTTGCCTTTGTTGCGAATCAAATCCATGCAAACAAAACGGACAAAAAACGAATAGCAGGCTTTTCAAAATGTAATGACTGGGGGTATAATTACTTTAAAATCATTCTGCTTCTGTACAAAGTTGCTGCTCTTTTGCCGCTATTTTTCTTTACAGATGAAAAGAGACAAAGAGGACGCTTCTGAAGTCTCGCCGGTCTTGCCTTTGGATAAGTGTTTATTAATGTCTTAATCAACATTGTTGGTGGCTCTGGCATGAAAGCAGTGTGATAATTAAGTTTGATCCCTCGGAACTCTCTTTTGTGCGCATGTTCATGGGCCTTAGCCTCTCGCCTCTGCTTTACAAAACTAATTTACTCTGATCAGCCAACTGATTGTTTGACGGGATCTAAAGGGACCGACCGGCTGGGCCAGATCAATAATCTTAAAGAAGGCGATTCCTAATCTAGGACGAAACAAATGTGGATGGGCTGGGTTCTTACCGAGGCTTCCAGCGACAGCAAAATACTGAGCAGTGGTGGTGTGGGTGGGATAAAGGTACTTTTGTTTTTCGCCATTTACACATATGTACCTTACAATGGTCCTTATAGTACTGCAAAAGCTGCATATTTTCAAAAACAACTACTTGACTAATTGGTCTTAGGGAAGTACTGAATAATTAGACTGGTTTTGGGTTCACTTGTCCCTGATTCAGTCTTCCAAATGTTTTCCAATGAACAAAGAACTAAAGAAAAAAATGGGTTGTGAAAATACAACATGACCTGGGATCATGACTCATGACAACTCCTCACAGCTTAATTTTCATGAAATTAATTATGTCGTCTACCCTGACTTAGGTCTATTTATTGATGAAGTATTTTACTTTCAACAACCTAATTAGAGACAGCAGCGCAGTCAGTGCTGACAGTTTTGATGATGTGTAGATGATGAGATGATGATGTCTTGGAGCACTGTTACGAATGTGGGTTTGAGGTTACAAACATCTTCCGTGAGCAGAGCATACAGCAAACAACCCAAACCACAAGCTTTACTTAGAAAACCTCAAATATGTTTTTACAGCTTTCCTTTCCCACTTCTTCTGATGTGGCAAACCCATGTTCCCATGTCTACAGAGATGCTTGGTCACAATTTAGGACGTAGTTTTGGATGATGGTATCCATTTATGGAGGATTTTTGCTGTTGCAGTCACTACATATTGCCGTTTTAGACCTCTCTTGCTTTATGGATGGTGGGGTGTAGGGCTGGACCTGGATATTTATTTTTGACTATTTTTAAGCCTTGTGTCAATATTTCATGTATTTTTGAAAATCTTTGCAAATTACTTTTGCATTTTTTTATCAGAAGATCATTTCAACCAAATAATCATTGTAGTCAAGTATATATTTATGTAAAAACTACAAAAATATTTAGTTAAATATAATGAAGGCATATTTTTCAATAAATTTGTTTTTTAAATTATTATTCACTTAAGAATATTTAATCATTTTCATTTACGCTGCTGTTTTGGAAAGTCATATTTATATTCATGTTTAAAGATTAGAGTTTTTTTTAAGAAAGTACACATTAAATTGATCAAAAGTGACAGTAAAGATTGAACTTTCAGAGGAATAAATTACATTTTAAAATATATACAAAGCTACTGTATATACAAATAGAAAAGTAATTTTAAATTGCAGTAATATTTCAAAATATTAATGATTTACTGTATTTTTATCAAATAAATGCAACCTTGTTAAGCATAAGAGACTTTCAAAAACATTTCAAAAATCTTACCGACCCCAAACCTTTGAACGGTAGTGTATGTAATTACTCACAAGTCAAGGAAGCATCATGAAACTAGTCTAAAGACAGCCTTGGGTCTCAAGATTTAAGGAAAATTGTTGGTTTGATCTTCAATCGGGAATCGTGATCCATCACTATTGTGTGCTTAACCTTAGGTTGCACCAGCATAATTGTCTCTGCAATAATGCTGCATTCATGTTGTGTTAAAATGTGCATAATTACGAGCTGACAACCTGAGATTCTTCTCTGACCACATCCTCAAATAATTTGTTTCTATGGCAACCCTCATAACCAAATGATTCCATATGTGGTTGTGTTGATAACAGCAAAATATTTAATCACTACATTAGTCCACCTTTATATGCTTTTGAAAAATAAGAACAAAGAAAGCACAGCAGGTAGCACTGACTTTAATAAAATAGAATATCAAACAGAAATATATATATATATAGATGTAACTTACTACATTTAATTGTAGAAGTTTTCATAAAATTCAGTTTCCATTTTGTAAGTGTGACTTTGATTGTTTTTTTTTTTTTCAGTCTTAATTACTGTGCCTTGTTATGGTGACATCATCAAATTCCATGGTCACGTGGTGATAAATATATTTCCTAAAGGCTCTTTGTCCTTACCTGTGGCTAAGCCTTATAGCCAGCCTACAAGAAATTCTCATTTCAGGGGCCCCGTCTGACCAAAACAATTTACAGCTCCTTTTGCCGCCAGCTTGTCAACAGGGTGCTAAAAAACACCGGGTTTGAGAGCTCGCAGCTTGTTTGAGCACACTGCCCAGCACTTGAGCTACTAGAGGAGCTGCAGAGAGAGGAAAGGCAGGGAAAGAAAGTAATCAGAAGGTGAGAGCATTTATTACCACTGGCTTTTAACTGACTCTCCACTGGCAGAGTCCCAAAATTGAAGCCATTTTTCTCATGCGCTTTCTCCCATTCTTGATTAAGACAGGCAATATGTCTCAAACCCCGCTGTCCTGAACTTCTGACAAATAGTATCTTTTCTTCTTCTCCCGAGATGAAGCCATTAAAGCATCTGACCATCTTATCTCTGTCTGTGCTAAGCTGTCAGCGATTGGTGTGTGTGGAAATCTCTCAAGCTGAAATTAATGGGATCTGTTTGGCTCTGGCGGTTTCCTAAAAAAACAAAATATTAAAGGGGGGGGCGGGGTCATATGGATTTTTTTAAATTTTGAATTTAATTTAATTTTTTTGTACTATTTCAATGGAAAACATTAATAGTACTGTATGTAACATGCAGAGAATTTAATTGATAAATATAGTGTTTATATACAAAAGTGGGTGTGATAAAACTTGGTTAGCTAGAAAACCCGAAGCTGTTTTCTTGATTCTGAGCACAGTGCATACATAAAAAAATGAAACCTCGACCCTTGTTTACAACGAAAAGGTCATAAATTGCTATTAAAAGGATGGCAATAACTATTTGCCTTTGTTCATCTTTTTTAAAGGCCTATAAAATAGACTGTATTTTTTACAGCCCTCCCAATGACTTTAAAACCTCTATTAAACCAACAAGGAGAAAGAAAGATTGATCGTCTTCTGTCCACTGCCTTGCCACGTTGTTTTATGTGTTACTTTATTTTTTGCACTATTCAAAATTTTACAAGCAATGTCTTGTGGCTTTGCTGCTGAAGCAGTGCGCTGTAAGGAAACCATGTTAAATTATACAGCAGTATGATTTGTGTCGGTTCGTGTTGCTTTTGTTTTAGCACTTCTTCCATGCACAGGAACCTTGAATTCAGGTGCAATTCTTTGAATTGGCCCTCAAGTGCACTAACTTATTTTTTTCCAGCAGTCTATTTTTAAAAAAGGTGAGCTGTGTGACTGGTTGCAAGGCTAGACTTCAGTTTTTCTGCCGTGCTTGTCCTTTTCCTTGGGAGACGGTGGTCGGCCTGTGAAAATTTCTCTCTACGG
>NW_015551026.1:765858-782720 GCF_001515605.1 Sinocyclocheilus anshuiensis | reverse complement strand
CGGGGGGGGGGGGGGGGACACCTTCAGGAGGCCATTAATTGAGTTTTTTCCTCACTAGGTCAGCTGGCACAGTCCTGAGAGCAGCCGAGTCCTGGCAGTGTTCATGTCTCCTGAGCTCATCAGTAAAACAGGCTACTGCTGTATGCCAACCGGAATGTCAAATCAGCATTCCTTCCACGTCAGCACATTTTCATAGTCTTAAGAGATTACATGGACGGCTGGCTTTCACTTTGGTTTGCGGGAGTGGATCTTTCCAATGTAATTAATGAAATCACTGCAAAAGTTTTTGTTTAAATGGGTAGTTCTCGCAGGTCAGCGCCCTGAGGGCTTGTGTTTCTGCCCTCTGTAATGGGGGGTAATTGGGCCTTAGATGTGCGCAAGGAATATATCATTATTCTCTCCATCCTCAAATTCTTTTAATTGGCCAGAGTCATTTATGTCTTCAATTGTGTCTTCAAAACTATATAATGCTATGGGTGCTCCAACTAATTTACTGTTGTTTACTTTATTCCTGTTTCATTATAGTTGCTGTTATGTTCAGAAACTAACAAGATGATAATCAGGCCTGTGTCATACACCTCACGTCTGATGCAATTGGTGCATATTTGTAAACTCATATTGACAGGATGCAGAATTCACTCTGCGTGCACCTGTTTCTGAAAAAGACTTATGACTGAATCCAGATGACTTAAGCAGTTTTGCATAAAGTTGAGTATTTCTAAATGTTTTGATGCTCTCACAGCTTGTTCCACTCTACTGTCAATCCCACAATTAATTGAAAATGCTTGTTTACTTAATTATAAAGTAATATATGTAAAATGTAAAGACGTAAATGTTGTAATATTTGGATGGATAGATAGACAGACAGACAGACATTTTGGCATTAATGAGAGGATCGTCCAGAATCTGTGTAAATGAAATTGTTAAAAGGCCAATTGTTGTTTTCCTTTTTTCCTTGATGTTCCTGACAGAGTTGAAGCGTTGGAGTGTTTTAGCACTCGACCCAGTTCGAGCTCCCTTCTCGGCAGGATTCAGTCTTGGCACTCTGCACTGTATCAACACTCTGTGTGTTTCCTCAACCTTGAGGCTGGAACGCCAGAGGACCAGCGCAAACAAACTGATACACTCGTGCCAAAAACAAGCCTTTCAAGCTAAAGGGAAGGTTGTGAAGGCTGCTGGTGTTTTACTAACACACCGCCCCAAATTCCGGAGCCCTTGAAATGGCACTCATGGCTTAACTTCATTAGTGGGTTTAGATTTAATTACACCTCATTAGACCTCTTTTTTAGCAGCTTACTAATATTTAATCAATTTCGAGGTGTTGCGTAGCAAGGGTTTTGTAGAAAGGATGTGAAATACTCCCGGGCGTGGTTTAGATTTGTATTAGGGAACTGTAGCGCCTAGAGCTGCTGTCAGTTACTGTGCAAGCTTTTTAATCTACGATGTTGGGCAAGGGAAGCAGATGTTGGATGTCTCTTCAGTTTAAAAGTCATTGTGAATTGCCATTTTTCTTTCACTCCCTATTTAAGAGTGTGTATGTATGTATGTAAATCAAAACTTTTCTCTTTACATATATATATATATATATATATATATATATATATATATATTCTACAAAGCAGCTCTTTACAGAATTCATTCTCAGCAGGGTGCAGATTTTGACATAAAGCCCATCTACAGAGCAATAAAGCTGCCTGGCAAGGAATGCAGAAAGAAAACATGTCACTTTATATCTGTTTTATGCCTCATTCAAATCGCTCTGTCTCTCTATATATATATATATATATATATATATATATATATATATATGATAGTTATTTATATAATAACAATATAACAAATAAATTAATCAATAAATGTTATACTATTTTATATAAAATTTAATTTAGATTTAAATTATATGCTAATTATTTAATTTTTATGACGTGTGTGTGTGTGTGTGTGTGTGTGTGTGTGTGTGTACGTGTGTGTTTTCTGTTTTAATGGATTTTAAAATGTAATTTTTTCTTGTCATGGCAAAGATTAATTTTCATTATTCCGGTCTTCAGTGTCACATGATCCTTCAAAATCATTCTAATATGCTGATTTAGTTTAGGAAACATTTCTTCTTATTATTATCAATTTTGAACAGTTATGCTGCTTAATATTTTTTTGTGATGCTATTTCAGTTGGTGACTGATACCAACTGAAACTGTGATGCATTTTCTTCAGGATTCTTTGATAAATAATTAAAACACAGCATTTATTTGAAATAGAAATCTTTTTAACATTAGAAATGTCTTTACGGTCACTTTTGATTAATTTAATACATCCTTTCAGAATAAAAGTATTAATTTGTTAAAAAAAAAGAATTTGTTTTTACAGTTTGATTAAATATAAAAAAATAATTTTATGTCTTTGGAATTAATTGTACAGTAAGACCAGGAACATGCTTTTAAAAATAAATTAGGTTAATTCTAATTTAATGTTGACTATAATACTATTCATGCACTAAGTCCATGTTTTTTCTGTCTCTGTCCCTTTCTCTTTTTCCTGACTCTTTCTATTTCTATTTTAGGATGTGTTTGGATGCAAGGGACCCTTACTGTGGTTGGGACCGAAAGCAGCGCCGTTGCACCACCATAGAGGACAGCTCCAACATGAGCCAGTGGTTCCAGAACATCACTGCCTGCCCGGTAAGGACCAGTCGTTTAAAGAGTCTGCCTCACTCACTGCCTCATGCATGACTGATGTTTCGACACGTGTCTGTCGTCTCCATAGTGCTCTGACAGTCTCCCTCTGCAGCTTTGAAATCTGTGTTGCGTGAAAGGTGCTATGCCACATGATTGATAACATCACTTGAGGCAGCTGCTTTGTGGTCATTATTTTTTAGGACTGAGATTTTGCATGCAACCAACCTTCAAATTCACACGTTTTTTTCATTTATTCCAGCTGAGGAACCAAACCACAGATGGTGCGTACGGACCCTGGGCTCCATGGCAACCCTGCAGCCACAATGACGGCGAGGGCACCAGCACATGTCTCTGCAGATCGCGGGCATGCGATAGTCCTCCACCTCGCTGCGGAGGTAAAAACTGCGAGGGGCCGACCATTGAGGTGTCCAACTGTTCAAGGCAAGTAAAAAGTTTTTCCTTAAAGGAATAGTTAAGCCAAATAATTAAATTTCAGTTATTGCATTTCTACGATCTGTTTTTTTTTTTTTCGTCTGCCCGCCATCCTGCATCTAAGGTGCTAAAACTGAATTGTGTTTTTAACAGAAGTGGCGGTTCTCTCATCACGCAAGATTCGTTGCAGGAACCGAGCACTTTAGCAAATTGAGAACGTTTCCCGATCAAAATTCCTTACCAAACCTGTCCTCTTTCTCTTCCATCACGTCACATTAGCCTGGCAGCATTGCCGGAAAAAAAAAAAGAAAGTATTTCTATATCCCAAATGAGAAAATGGGCTTGTACCCATCACTTCTTGCCAAGGTTCACTGATGCTCTCTGTTTTTTCTTTCTTTCTTTTTTCTGCAGGAATGGAGGTTGGACACCCTGGTTGTCCTGGGGCCAGTGCAGCACAAGCTGTGAGATTGGGTTTGAAGTCCGCCAGCGATCCTGTAACAATCCTTCGCCCAGGCATGGCGGCCGAGTGTGTGTGGGGCAAAGCAGAGAACAGAGGTAAGAAAAGAGTTTTTTTTTTATTTTTCTTGCACATATAAATGTAAAAATCAAGACCTGAAACATGATACTAAAATAACACTGGTGTAAGTGCATTTTAAGTGCAAGTTAAATTTAAAATCATTATAATCCAATAATCTTCCGCTCAACTGAAGCTGTCAGATGTGATGCCTATAGTGTAGGTTGGACGTCAGTAACAACAAATGCCAGGTTCACAAGTATCTCATAACCAAATGCAATGTTGTCAAACCTGTGGCAATTTTTCTTATAATATGACCCCTTTATACATTTCTCTTGAGTTTTATCAACTCAGAGCAGGCCTGACTTAAACTCATGATATGAGTAAAACACATTTTTTATGCTCACCAGATTCTGCAATGAGAAGGTATCGTGCCCTCAGCCCATCTTTTGGTCATCATGGTCGCCCTGGTCCAAGTGCAGCTCAGAGTGTGGGGGAGGGGTGCACTCTCGCTCCAGGAACTGTGAGAATGGAAATAGCTGTCCAGGATGTGCGCTGGTACGTACACCTTAAGTACACACACGCTTTAGCCTTGAAGCCTCCTGCACGACCGTGATAACCAAGCAGCTCCTCTCCCAGAAAGATATGTGTGATGTACTGTAAAAATGGAGCTCATTTGTGATTCAGGAGAGACTGAGTGGACTAGACAAATCAAATACACAACACACCGTTTCATTTTGAAGATTTATGCAGTTCTGAGACTGTCACTTACATTAAGCTGATCGTCTACACAGCCTGCCAATGGCCTTGTAGTTATTTACATTCATCACCTTCAAAATGAAAATGAAATAAAACATGCCTATGAAGAGACTAAAAATAAACCTCGGTGAAATATTCATTGGAGTGAATGTCCAGGAAAGTGTTATACACTTTAAATGATTTTATGACTTATTTTATGTTAACAACAAAACATGTTATAGCATCGTGCAGTTCAGTTCAGTAATTGGTATTCTTAGCATGGCGAGAATCCATTACACAAAATCCATTGTACATCTCTGTCCAAAAGCATGCATACTTGTAGAAAAATCCATGGGTCTATAAAATTTGTTTGTTATATTTGTTTATATCTTTCATACATTATATGCTGTAATGCATCTTTCTATACAACAAAATATCAGGACAAATCAAAATAGCATTCAGTTTCCTAAAATGCTCTCTAAAATGCTCTTTTGCTCTTACATTTTAAATCGGACAGATTTCTTTGCTCTCCAATTCTCTTAAGAGCTGCAATTAATTCAAATTTAATCGACTTAATTAGGACTCAAATTAACGTTCCTTGCAAAGAACTATAACACCCCCTTGGGTGTCTAGCAAGGAGCCATTAAATTTTATTAACTGTTCACAGTGATGGCACAAGAATGAGCTTCACGTGCATCTTAAGAGGTGATGTAATGTCGCCTGTGCATGAGGAATAAGCAACTGGATGATGTCCTCTCTGTCAATCTTCCTCATTGCAGGAGTACCAGGCATGTAATCTGGAGTCCTGTCCAGAGGTGCGTCGAAACACCCCATGGACCCCTTGGGTGCCGGTGAATATAACCCAGGGAGGGTCACGGCAAGAGCAAAGAGTTCGCTACATCTGCCGGGCCCAACTGGCTGACCCTCATGAGCTTCAACTGGGCAAGCGTAAAGTTGAGACACGCTTCTGCCCCAATGATGGGACGGTAACCTGTGAAACAGACTGTGAGTGTATAGATCCTTTTTCCTAATGCACACCCACACCTAAATGAACAGATCTGACTGAGCTAGCCGATACTGCTGGCTCGATGACAGTTCAGGGTCACAGTTCAGCCCTTGCCCACTTTGCGCATGTTGGGCGCCACATTGATTAACAGTATCTTCCTGTCTGAACTCGGGGGAGGTCAACCACTTGAGGTGCACATGGAATGCATTAGAGACAAGGGAGTGTCAGAATTCACCTTGTGCAGGTTGCTGTGACCAGGATGTTTTTTTGTCAGAGATGCTGTAAAACACAGCATGACATTGGTAGTTTTTTTTAGTAACCTTGAATTACACAGGAAAAGGCCACTCCTTAAAATAACACACTCAGAGAGTGCTGCAGTGATGACGTATTTTAGTAGGCCAAACCGGAAACCGGAAACAATGGGATTTTTCCATTGGACTTTTGAAATATTGCAAAAATTAAGGTCTGTGACCAACAAAAGTCTATGATTCTTACACATTTTGTTCATCACGATAATCTTTACGAATGAACACAACTTTTATGAGTTTTGAAGCCTAAATACAATCGCCAGAAGTAAAAAGCTAAACGTAAGCAATAAACAAACTATAGCATGGTCTCTTGACTTTAACGTCATGCCCATTAAGCTTCCAAAAACTATGCAGTTATAAACACGAGGCTGTAAAAATGGACTAGTGAGTTGAATAATTTCTGGTTCACCGTGATGACATTTAATGTTCCCAACAACTTCTGTCGTCCCATTTAGCCACTTGTTAGCAAACATCTTTTTCTAGACTAGTAAAAGCTTTAAAAATATCACAAGAGGGTATTACTGGTGTATTTCATTGTAGGATAAATATGAAAATATCTTGAGCTTGTGTTAATCACAGACCTTGTTTCAGGCATTTAACCCAGAGCCCATTTATTGACTTATGGACGATGGGCCCGGATGTGCTGATATACTAACACTCTTCCTGGTTTTGACCAACAAAAATACATCATCCCTGCAGCACTCTTTACATAAAACGACTAAATGGCTGTTCACACCTAGAACAAACAGCTGTAAAGATAACTAATTATTATTTAATAATAACTACATTAGGTGGATTCTGGATCATCAAAACCGTGTCAGTAGGCTGTGATAATAATAATAATAATAATTCAACGATAAAAGAAAAGTACTGACAATAACTGGCAAACTTGTAACATGCAATATATGTTTTACAGCACTAGTTGAGGAGCTTCTCAAGATGCCTGGTGTGCGACTGACAGGCTCTGGCTGGTCATCGTGGGACATGTGGTCAGCTTGCACTCAGGACTGTGCCAAAGGCTACCGCACTCGCAAACGCACCTGCACCAGTGCAGAGGGCAAAAGCGTTCCCACTGCCTGCCGGGGCTCTCCAGTAGAATATCAGGACTGCAATCCTCAGCCCTGTCAAGGTAACACACACCCTCAGAAACATGCGTGTAAACACAAGCACACTCCACACGCACATTTACATATGTGCACATGAATAGACTCCCACATATGCTCATAATCAAGGTAGTTGCTTATCATGCAAAAGCCTCTGCTTCCATTAGAGTGTGTGAAGTATATTACTGATTTCATTAGCTAATGGAATTCTGAAGCCCCATAGGGACCTGCTGTGGTCAAATTAAGAGGTTTCACCATAATTCCAAACAGACATGAACTCAAGGATAAATCAAATACTCTTTTCTGATTTAGAAATCACAAGATCAAATGAAATTTCCAGTTAACACCAGAAGGTGAAGTGTGCAATGAAATTGCATCAAACCGAATTGCTAAAATTCTTATATTTAATAATAAAAAAACACAACAACAAATTTGCCTGCCACTGAGTTGCTTATTTTCTGTAGGTGAACAGGGAGTTGCTATTTGGTTGCAATTTTTAGCACATCGCTATAGAATGTGATTGATAGGGTGTTTGGGGATGCTAACTGACAGTTTAAGGATGCTAACAGACAGTTTGGGGATGTTAACAGAGTTTCAGGATGCTAACAGACAGTTTAAGGATGCTAACAGACAGTTTGGGGATGTTAACAGAGTTTCAGGATGCTAACAGACAGTTTAAGGATGCTAACAGACAGTTTGGGGATGTTAACAGAGTTTCAGGATGCTAACAGACAGTTTAAGGATGCTAACAGAGTTAAGGGTGCTAACATACAGTTAAGGCTGCTAACAGACAATTTGGGCATGCTAATAGACAGTTTAAAGGTGCTAAAATAATTTTTTCTCCAGGTTTAACAGTCCTCTTTGGCTCAAACAAACAGGGCCTTGTTTTGAAAGTGCTAATACTTCACCTTTAAAGGATCACACTGCAAATTATCTGACCAATCACCCTGGAAGTTCCCAGCAGATGGTTTTGTGTCTTTCTTTAGACATATTGACAGCCACTTGCCAATGCATTGTCTACTCTAAACACTCTCTGAGTGTGACAAATGAACAGCCACAGTATTTGCTGTGCTGTTTTACAATCAGGCAGAAAGGGAAAATAGGATTGAAATAACAAAGCGGAAGGGGGTAGGGCACATGGATTCAAACACATTACTGACATCAGCCAACCATTTTAATCATTGTTTTGACCTCAGATGTGCACTCCAATCCAACGCCCAGCTTCTCCCTCGGTGTGAGAGGTTGCTGGACTAACTGTGATTGCGATCAGTCTGCCTTCACACTTCAGTCGTGCCCCAGTACACACATGCTAATCCACTGAAGTTAAACAGTGCTTTCTAGTGCAGAGAGAAGTAGACACCCCTAACCTTCTCCTCCATCGGTCTGATGAGACGTCAAGAGGATGGTGGCAGGGCCTGTTAAAGTGAGAGGAAACTGCACAACAGCAATGCTTCTATCCTGGTCAGTTTAAGGTGGTAGCTGTGATTTGAAACATGATAGCTGGTTTCTAGCTGGTAGATCATCTACAAACAAGTTGGTTATACCAGCTTTAGGTAGTCAAGCTGGTTTTTGGAACATGGTGACCAGCTTGGAACAGCTAGATATCAGTCACCAGCTTAATCTGGATTTTCCAGCGGGATAAACAAAGAAATGGAGGTGAACAGCTGGCAAGTCTCGAGTGTTCGTTCAGGAGCTTTGTGGGTCAAATAAAGCTGTTTGAAACTCCAAATGCGACATTCTGTCCTGAACTCCGAATGTCTGGATCACCATCACATCTCATAACAGATGTCTGCTTGCCTTGTCCGCCTTGTGGGAATTTCCAATCATGTCCGGTTTTTTTTTGGATTGTTTTGTGTTTGCCTGTTTGATTGATGCTGTTTTATGTTTGTGTTCGGTACATTGTGTTTGCATCCTCCGCTCCGTCTTTTTTGTTGGGCTGCATTTGTGTCTGCTTATCTGATGCTTGGATGATTGTGTCCCCCTCCTTGCCTGATTGTTTTGTGTTTGTTTTTGTATGTCGTATTTGTTTGTACGTGTTTGGTCTGTGCAGTTAATGGTGCCTGGTCTTGCTGGTCATCATGGTCGCAGTGCTCAGTGCCCTGTGGAGGTGGGCACTACCAACGAACACGCACATGCACCAACCCCATCCCTGGCAATGGAGGGGACATCTGCATCGGCTTGCACACAGAGGAGGCTCTTTGCAACACGCACACCTGTGATGGTAAGATCAGTTCCAATCCAGATCCACGAATGGGATGAAACGATGCTTTAAGTGAAATGTGCTACAAAAAACTCAAGGCTCTCCAAATTGAGCTCTACCTCTGTCTGTAAGCACAAGATACAGTTGGTTTTCAATGTGTCATCTGTTCATCAACACCCATTATTATCACCTTTCAGAAACAAGCAGTTTCTGTAGAAGCTTGTTTCCACTATGGAATAAAAATATATAAAAAGGTAAATTTTTTTACCCTTTAAATTCTTTTTTTTTTCTCACAATTGCAAGTCTGTGTCTTACAATTCTGACTTGTTCTCACAATTGAGTTTATATCTTGCAATAAGCTCATAATTGTGAGTTTACATCTTGCGATTCTGTTTTGTTGTTGTTATTGTTTAACAGCGTTTTTCGGTTACATTTTTTTGTTTAATTAAAAGGTAGTTATGAATTTTTTCTTGCAACTGTGAGTTTATATCTCACAATTCTGACTTCTCATTGTTTATATCTCAATTATTTTCTCAGAATTTTCTCAAAACGTCTGAATTGTAAGATAAAAACTTAGAATGGCAAGGAAAAGAATTGTGAGATAAAAAGTTGCAATGACCTTTATTTATTTATATATTTATTTTAAAGGGTTAGTTCACCCAAAAATGAAAATTCTGTCATTAATTACTCACCCTTGTGTTGTTCGAAACCCATAAGACCTTCGTTTATCTTCGGAACACATTTTAGGATATTTTTGATGAAATATGAGGGCTCTCTGACCCTCCCATAGACAGCAAGGTAACTACCACGTTCAAGGTCCAGAAAAGTACCAAGATGATCGACAAAGTAGTCCGTGTGACATCAGTGGTTCAACTGTAAAGTTACGAAGCTACGAGAATACTTTTTTGCGCAAAGAAAACAAAAATAACGACTTTATTCCACATTTTCGTCTCTACTGCGTCACTTTGGATGCGCGTTCACGACAGTACCATGATGCGAGCGTGTGGCGGCGCCGGCGCTGACCCAGATCCGGCGTGATGACCTTGCTGTCTATGGGAGGGTCAGAGAGCCCTCAGATTTCATCAAAAATATCTTAAATTGTGTTCCGAAGATGAACGAAGGTCTTAGGGGTTTGAAACAACACGAGGGTCAGTAATTAATGAGAGAATTTTCATTTTTGGGTGAACTAACCCTTTAATAAAATGTAATTGAGACTTTTTATTGAAACTTACATTTTTTTATTGAAACTGGTCAACTGAGGAAATTGTGCTGTTAAGCTAGTTAAATGGATAGTTCACTCAATGACAATTCTATCATCAATTACTCCCTTGTGTCACGCTAAATCTGCATGACCGTATGGAACAGATATTTTTAAAAGTCTCAGCATTTGTCACCATAAGTGAAACATTTTCTTTTGTGTTCTGCAGGAGAAAGTCAGTGATAGTGAGTTCATAAATGATTACCGAATTAAAATTTTTCAGGTGAACTATGCCTTTTAGAAGCCTTGTGAGCACACCATCATCCACAACACAACGTATGCTGGTCTTTTAACAGGATAGTTTATGACTGACTGATTATCATTGCATTGAAGGAATGATTTCAGACCTTTCAATCACCAGAAGCACATTCTTCAGATTCTGAGTGGCTTCTGGGGTCCTCCAGGCTACAGATGGTACCATATGTGAGCTGTATGCTTATAGAAGTGTGCTGTGTGCAAGCAGACTGTGGCAGTGCAAAGCTTTCTTGTCACATTCTGCTGCCATCACTTTAAAAATCAGCTGTCCCTTTAAGACAAAACGGAAATATTTATGAAGAATGGATCATGTAAAGCCCTATAGCTTATACTAATACTACCTTTTGGCTCTCTGATTAACACCTCAAATCCATGATGTTGATGGTCCTGTGTTTAATTATCGATCAAATCAAATAAAATTCCTTTAAAAATATTAAGAGCAAATTCAGAATGTAAAACACCCCATATCTGTCATTTACAAGGTTCCATTACAGTTTGGATTCTGCCTTAAATATGTGACCCTGGACCACAAAACCAGTCTTAAGTCTCTGGGGTATATTTGTAGCAATAGCCAAAAATACATTGTATGGGACAAAATTATTGATTTTTCTTTTATGCCAAAAATCATTAGGACATTAAGTAAAGATCATGTTACGTAAAGATATTTTGTAAATTTCCTACTGTAAATATAAAAACTTAATTTTTGATTAGTAATATGCATTGCTAAGACTTCATTTGGACAACTTTAAAGGCGATTTCCTCAATATTTTGATTTTTTTGCACCCTCAGATTCCAGATTTTCAAATAGTTGTATCTCGGCCAAATATAGTCCTATCCTAACAAACCATACATCAATGGAAAGCTTATTTATTCAGCTTTGATATGGTGTATAAATCTCAATTTCAAAAAATTATGACTGGTTTTGTGGTCCAGAGTTACATATTCTTCATGACATATTGTTTGCTTAAGAAAAAGAAATGAAGATTGATGTAGCAGTTATCGAGGCTGCCTTTCATCATTAACAGTGGATCTGCATTTTCTGAAATGCTACGATATTCTCTGGCACTAGTTGCTACTGATAATAAAGTCTTTTGGATCCTTGATTCAAACATTTGGCCCCTGTTGTCCCCCTTCATGAATGACAAATTTGTTAGGTTCTGGGAGAGTTATAAGACTGCGTATGGTCTAGACCAGTGTTTCCCAACCGGGGTGCGTCTGTCGAGAGCAGGGAATTCAAATATTGTGACAAAATTTATTTTGTAGGGTGCCACAAGTTTGTTAAAAATTCCAAAGGGTGCCGCGACTAAAAAAAGGTTGGGAAACACTGGTCTAGACAAGCATCTGAAAAGCTGAAACATGAAAGGAATGTGTCTGTTTACAGATTGGATTTTCCCAGCAAACAAATACATTCTAAATCAAAGTTTCTTCTAAGTAAAGTTTTTGGTACACTTGCTCTGAAAGTGTTGCCTAAGACTGTGAATATTTTTGCCTCCTCGTGTGACTCTTGCTGTGTTTGTTTCATGTGCGTGGGTGGGCCGTTGAGTCGGCAGCACTCGGGTTAGATTGACATCTGAACTGTGAGGATGGCCAAAATTGGAGCGCTCCATTTAAAGGGGACACCGGATAAAATTTTCACTTTTTTTTTTTTTTTTCCATTTAGTTAGGTTTCTGGCATGTCTGCCAGCTCAGAAAAGTTGAAAAGAAAGCACCCAACCAGTTTGTTATGTGCTCTCTGAGTCTGAAACTGTCATCCAGTAAGCTGTTTCAATCTGTAGCCGGTTTCTACGTCAATAGTTAGCTATTTGAATAAGACCACCTCCGAGCCATATACAGAGTCCAAGGCAGCAATTCACATGTCTTTTGTCGTCACGCCCCATTGAAGCGAGGGCTGGCGTTAGCAGTAGCTCATTATCATTTAAAGAGGCATGCACTGAAACGTGTCACTGTGAACGGAGCTGGTTTTGACAAGGTAAAAAGGGTGTTGTTTTACATGACCATTGAGGAATTTTAACCAAAGTATGTTAGACATTTCATGAAGACCCTAAAGAATCATGTCAACTTCTGGAAAATGGGCATCCGATGTCCCCTTTAAAGGGAGAGTTCACCCCAAAAAAATTCTCGTCATATACTCACTGTTAAGTTGTTCCAAACCTCTGTGAATTTCATTCTTCTTTGCACCAACAAAAGGTGCAATTTTAAATAATCTACTGATTTCTCTTATGCAATTACTATAAATGTGGACTTAAGTTAATATTTAAATAATTTAACAATACAGTTGCATATTTATGGTTCTCTGATAATTAAATTATTAATATTAGTTTTAACTAGTTTTTTAGTTTTATTATATTCGTTTTAACTCTATAAATATTACTATTGTAAATTACAATTACTGCAAAGTAAATCATAATTATTATATTATAATTGTAATTATAACAATTTTATTTTACACTACAAGTTACATTACTTATGTTAATGTCTTAAGTTCTTCACTTCTACACATTCAAACCCTCAAGCTTATAAAATTTAAAATCCTTGAGCTTTTATTTGATGGAATACTGCTGAAATGCTGTAAACGTCTGTCCACAAACATTTTGGAAATTATGCAAATATAAATAAAGAGAACCTAGGACACATTGCATTCTCACATGCACATTTAACTCCCATCACATGCAAAGATGGAGTTTGTGAGAAGCAACATTTTCTAATTATATTATTACATTATATTTGATGATTATTTAAATTGCAGCCTTTGATTTGATAATTGCTCAAAGCTATATCGCAATTGCTGTTTATTTCCGATTATTTGTGCAGCCCTATTTATCTATTTTAATTTTCCATTTAATTTTATTTTTGTAGCTTTTCATCAACAAACCCCTGTTATGGAAACCTTGACTTAGAATTTAGTGCAAGTCATTTGAAGCACTATTAAACTTTAAATGCTGTTTTATTATATCTAATTTTGGTGCTTGACAGAGGAAAGTCACAGGTTTAGGAATGACAGAATGTTCATTTTGGGGTGAACTGTTTATTTAAATCCTGTGTTTATGCCTGTGTCTTTGTGCAGGTGGGTGGATGGCCTGGTCGTTGTGGTCTGAGTGCGATGACTCGGGCCTGCAGCTGCGCAGTCGAGTGTGCGGGGCTCAATCCACACCATGTGTGGGAAACGGCTCTCAGCAACGAGACTGCAATGAGATCCCAGGTGAGAGAGAGCTATATATAAACACACACGCATATATTCACACGGCATCCAACTGTTCCATTATGAAGCAAAGCTTTTCCCAATTGCAATGTTACTCTTATTAAATAAACACACACTTTTAAACCCTGTCAACCTCGCTGTTGTTTTTAATAGATTAGATGTAATATGTTTACATGCGCTTATTCATTACTCTGGCTGGTGGAGTGGAAGTGTTCAAAGTGAAGAACTGAACGCACCCAGCCTGCGAGAACACGAGTTGTCAGAGCGGAATACCAAGTGAATCAGGCACTCTAATTAATATTAATGTTATGCCACAAGGCAGCCTCACATCCCATCTCTCTCCAATTTTTGAAAACGGGTTCTAAATCCTGAGGTGTCTTAGATGGTGAGGAGATCAAGGAGAATTGTGCATCTCAATCAAAACATCTCCCCCCATACCCATCTCTGCTCTTTGTGGAGATTTCAGATAGAGCTTGAAAAGCATGACTCTGGGTGGTAATAGAGAATCTTAGACTATCGCAGCAGTAAAAAATGCCATTTCCATCGAAATGCAGCTCATTACTTCAACCAAAATGGAATATTTACTCTGAATAAGTGTTTCAAGTTTTATTTAGCAAAATAGCTCGCAACTATTTTTACTGACATTAACTGTTCATTCTCAAATACATGCAATATTTTAATATGTAATGGAAGTAATAATTTCATCACTTTCATGAGACCCAGCTGACAGGCTTTGATGTGATTTTCTGTACTTTATCACCCTGCTCATCCCTCAGGTATAAAACAGGAGACTTCCTCACCACCACCATCGCCCCACTTCCAGGAAGTTTGCCTTTGAAAGGAGAGAGTAGAGTGGGATAAGATGGGGAGTGATTGATGTTTTGGCTGTAATTCAGCAAAGGGAGGCAAAACAAGGGAGCATGTAATGACCTGTTCACAGGACTTTTTCTAGCATCAGCCTGCTTCATTTTTAAATTGTTGGTTTATGGTTATATTGTTGGTCACCTCCCAAAATTGAGCAACAGAAAATACAAAAAAAGCATGTAATTATGCATAATATAAAATAAGTAAGCCTATTAGCTTTTAAAAGGATGTTTCATGTCTTTTGATGTTGACATCAAGGCTGCACATCTATTTTATAAAGATATGAATAATTTTGCAAATTGTTGGGCCTATGCAGGTCATGTAATATTGATACAATTGTTCTATACTTTTATATTTAAAAAAAAAATCTGGTATTATTTTTAGTCAACACTTCATGTTTAAAGTAAAATGTATATTTACATGCATTTATGCATTTGACAGTTCAACAATTTTGACAATTTTATCCAAAGAGACTTGCATTGCATTCAGGGAATATGTTCATGCGTTCCCTGGAAAGCAACCCCATGACACTGGTGTTGCTGCTGCCATGCTCTACTGCTTGAGCTACAGGAATTTAGATTTTGAAGCAAAACTTCTTGACAGCCACTGCTCTAGATGAATGTCTGTGACTGTTCTGATGCATCTCGAACCATGATTGTTGTGTTTTTAAGATGCTGTGTCAAGTTGAAAGATGTTTGGCATCAGTACAAGACGTTCAGAAAGACCCTTGCAAGAGCTTATCCTGTGTGAACAGCCACTAACTATACATCTCTTTCTCTTCACAGTCATTCTCCCGGCATCTAGCTATGAGAAGGACCAGCAGTGTGGGGGTAAGTGCTTTGACCGATATGTTTGTATGCTGTTCACCGCATGTTAGCATGCACACTCTCGTGAATGCTCAAAAACATGTAGCAATGTGCTGCTTGTGTGTCATGTTTCATGTCAGCTCCTTTTCATTCCGAACTCAGGCAGAAATGGAATCGCTAAGCAGGTTTAAGTGAGTGAACTTCATAATTCACACTGCTGATCTTCAGTTTTCCATGTGTCGTGCTCCATGGCGCTTGTGGCTCTCCCATGCAAGGGGGCACAGCGGTGCTTTTTAGGTTGCAGATCCAGGCCACATCAGGCGATGACTGCTCTCAGAGGTGGCACCGCAGTGCCAATTTGGTGTTTCTCCAGGTGGCAGCACATATCGTGCTCCAGCAGTGGTGCTCTCCTGAGTGATCGTTGTCCAATTAGAGCAGTTCATGGTGGGGTATGGTGTTCGTTCTCCTCAATCACATTTCGCACTCATTATGGGTCAGACCGGCAGAATGCCCGGTCCGTCACATCGACCAGCTAATCACAACACTGTCCCTCGGTACTGCATCATTCAGCCAGACACTTTGAAACACCTGCCTACCGCTGGTTGATGGCTACGAACATGTAGCGTTAATGGAGAGGGATGCAATGGTGCTGTATCGCTCCGATTCTACTGACAAGGATGACTATATTGTCTCATTATATGAAAAAGCATATTCAGTCAAATGTCTGGATGAAAATGACAACATATTACAGTTATTTGCAGACAAATGGTTACCGTAATGCTGTTTTCTCTTGTTTTCCCAGGGTTCACTCTACTTCACCTGATAGCTACAGGCGTGTCGTGCTTCCTGGGTGCCGGTCTGCTGTCCTTCCTGGTGTATGTGTACTGTCAGCGGTTCCACAAGGCCTCACAGGAGTCTGCAGTCATCCACCCCACCACTCCCAACCACCTCAACTACAAGGGCAACACCACACCAAAGAATGAGAAATACACACCCATGGAGTTCAAGGTCAGTGTTGACACCATATTTGCAAAATAAAAATAAAAATCACATAATACTCTTTTATGCAGTGAAAAGGGTTTAGTATGTTGTTGTTGTTAACAGAAATTAATAGTTTTATTTAGCAAGGATGCATTAAATTGACCATGTGTGAGCACCATTGTTATCTAGCACTGCCTTAATCCTCCTGGGCATGGAATTCACCAGAGCTGCACAGGTTGTTGCTGGGATCATCTTCCACTACTCCATAATAACATAACGGAGCTGCTGGATGTTAGACACAAGGCGCTTCTCCACCTTCCGCTTGAGGATGCCCCACAGGTGCTCAATAGGGTTCAGGTCTGGAGACATACTTGGCCACTCCATCACCTTCACCTTTCTCAGCGAGGCAGTTGTCATCTTGGCGGTGTGTTTGGGGTCGTTAACATGTTGGAATACTGCCCTGCGGCCCAGTCTCCGAAGGGAGGGGATCATGCTCTGCTTCAGTATGTCACAGTACATGTTGGCA
>NW_015551026.1:721952-765707 GCF_001515605.1 Sinocyclocheilus anshuiensis | reverse complement strand
TATATATATATATATATATATATATATATATATATATGCTTAATGAACACTCAAAAGGCAAGGATTTGTAGAACTTGGGGAATAGCGTTTTTTTTTCTTCTGCAGAAATCTGTCCAGATTCTGTGTGAGCCTGAAGGTGAGTTTCTAATATATGCCGACTTGGAATCTGTGGCCTTGGAATTCCACAAAGCTCAGTGGATTTTGGCAGATTGCACATCCTGATTGTATTTATTTATTTTGGCAACTTTCAGTGTTTGACATCTCTGTTTTACACATTTTGCATATTCAAATCTATTTCGCAGATGTTAGGCTCGTCAGGATGCTCAATCAGATTAATGTCTCGATAGCACCAGTGTTTACACTTTTTGTGGGAATATGCCTACAAATGCCTTTTATATAGTCTCTGCATATTAAGCTGTGAGTATTTCAGCATCAGAAAATTATATTTTTCTTTTACATTTCCCCACAGATGAGCTATCAGAAAAAGTTGCGAGCAGTCAAGTAACCGATAACCACATGCTCATTTGTTTTGTCTGAAATGAGCATCACTAGATAACTGATAGTTTGGAGATTACCGCTGGTTTCACTCTCCCCACGGCCGCTTGTTTAGCCGCCTCTTCTGGCTGCACGTGGTTCCTGGCACACACTCTGTCTTTATTAATGGGCTCCATTAGGCTGTTTAAGCAGCAGCCGCTCAGTGGACTCCCACAGCTGGTTGTGACTGATCGTCAAGCTCATCCAATTAGTTTGGCTCGGCTCACTCTCCCTCCACCTCGTGTCCTTGCTGTGACACCTGCGCGAGCCTTTTGCCACTTTTTCCATCGATCTTCTGCATGACCACTACTCACTCGAAACTCATTATGAGACTTGTGCAATACAAGTGGATCGAGAAAGAAGTGGCCACTGCAAAAGGCAGCCGCTCTGGTCTCTCTCTGTCCATGTATTCCCAGGGCATGTTGGTGCGCAGATGGCTGTGTGATATTAACCGTGTGACACGGAGGCTCTTTGATTGATGGCTGTTTGAATAAGCATCCGTTGAGAGCCACATCGTAAATCAGGATGAATATTCCGATTGCGCACAGGGAAACGGTTTCTCGAAAGCCTGCTAAAGATACCACAGTTAGGAAGATGTAATTTGGTATCGTAATAGCAGACAAACATTCCCTTCACTTGTCACTCATTGACTCTTGGATAAAAAAGCAATTTCATCGGTCTTGTTCAGCCTGAAAATGGAGATCTCAGCCTCTTTGTAAAGCTATTGTTTGCCAGGTATTGAAAACTATAATTGTTGCACAGCAGTTCTCAGCTACGGTGAGTCACTCAAATCAATCTTGTTTCATAGCTTCACTCCCCCAGTAACTGAGCTACAGCTTTTTTGAGCTAGACAAATGATTTCTCGAGAGCTCTACATTTCATACACATACACACTACTTTCATCCATGACCCTGAGTTCACCACTTTTAAATTAAAATGTTTATCAGCTGTGGTCTCCATTCAGTAGTGCCTTACATATTTAAAGGTGCAGTGTGTCATATCTGCTCCACTAGTACCACCAAACAGAATCGCGATTTCTCGATTTCGTTCTATTGTGGCGATAGGGTTGCTATACAGTTGCTAGGGTGCTCTGAAAGTTACATGTATTTAAAATGTTGCTGTGTGGTTGCTGTGGAGTACTAAGTGGTTTTATCTTAAGTAGTAGATATGTGGTTTCTAGAGTGTTCTGAGTAAATTTTAGCATTTTTCTAGGGTTCTTTAATGCTTTGACACAATCAGTATTGTATAAAGTGCTATACAAATAAAGGTGACTTGACTTGTTCTGCGGGGGGTTTTGTGTGTGTGTGTGTGTGTGTGTGTGTGTGTGTGTGTTGCTATAAGGGTTGCTAGGGTGGTTTGAAGTTTGTGTGGTTGTGTGGTTGTCGTGGCGGTCTGACCCTTATTAAAATTGACCATGGTTTTATTATAGTAAAAGTGTAGTAACCATAGTTTTTTGGCTGATTGATTACTATTTGTATAACCACAGTTTTACTACAAATAATACCACAATTAAACTATGGTTAGGGTAGCTAAACCATAGTTAATTTGTGGTTACCATGGTTTTTTTTTCGTGTGTGTTCTATGTTGTTTTAATATGTTGCCATTCGGTTTCTAGTGTGTTCGGAGTGATTTTTAGCATGTTGTTAGGATCTTCTTCAGTGATTTTAGCATGTTGTTGTGTGGTTGCTAGGGGGTTCTTTGAGGTTTTTAACGTATTTCTATGCAAATTGGTGTTCTGAGTGGTTTTTACATGCTGCTATGTGTTTGCTTGGGTGCTCTGAGTGGTTTTTAAAATGTTGCTGTGTGGTTGCTGTCTTTGGTGTTCTTTAGCGTGTTACTATGCTTGGGTGGTTTGTATGGATTTTAACACGTTGCAGTTGCTGGAATGTTCTAAGTGGTTTTAACATGTTGTTTTGTGGTTTTTAGAGTTACAGCATGTTGTTAGTGTGTTCTTCAGTGATTTTTGACATCTTGCTAGAGTGTTGTTGTTGTTGTTTTAATGTTGCTATGCAGTTGCTGGGGAGTTTTAAGTGTTTTAACATGTTGCTGTGTGGTTTCTACAGTATTCTGAGTGATTTTTAGCACATTATGTTGTACTTCCATGGTTTTTAGCATGTTGGTGTGTGGTTTCTAGAGTATCCTGAGTGTTTTTTTAGCATGTTGCCGTGCAGTTGCTATGTTGTTCAAATCAAAAGACCCCGTTCAAAGGTCTATGATATTCTGGTCCTTAGATGTGGCTCAGTTCTCTCCTTCGTTGTAAGACTATGGGATTTACAAACTCCTGCCATTGGTTGAGACAATATTTGAGCTGCTCAAACATGCTAGTGGTGCAGATATTACACCCTGTACTTTTAAGGAACTAGCTGGATAAGAGTTTACATGTGTTAAGCTGAAGTGTTTCCTGAAGGTGTGAAATCTTGCTGTGTGCTTTCAACATTCTCATATTCTGTTCTTTTAGTTCTCAAGGTCACAAGAGGTTTGCAGACTGTGAGATCAGTGGTGTTTCATCTCAGAGATTGATGGATAGTTGTTTGCCTCTCAGCTCATCTAACACTCCTTTATTTGTTTTTGTCCACAGACTCTGAATAAGAACAATTTGCTGCCAGATGAGAGGACCAACTACTTCCCTTCACCGCTTCAGCAGACGAACGTGTACACCACCACATACTACCCCACAGCGCTGGGCAAATATGACTACCGGGCAGACTCCTCACCGTCTCCTTGCAGAACCTATAACCACAGCTGAGGCACGTGTCCCATCCGTAGCTTTATCACCATGGTGACAAGGCTGCTCCGTACATCTCCTAAAACCCTCCACTTTCCCCACCCACACACTCTGCACCCGATGAGGTGCTTGTTCCAACATTCCAGCTGATTTTTTCCCTAAGATCTCTTCCCTGACGACCGCGTCACCTAAGTCATGCCTTACGGTGTCCAATGAGGGGAAAGTCCAGTGATTCAAACAGCACTTTTTAAAGATTGTGTAGCTACACTGACTTTGATAAACTGGTGTCTTGATTGATCGCTGCAGAACTCCTGTTACTGGAAAGAGGTTTTGCTGAAGCTCAAGTTGGGAAGACAAAATTGCGCTGGCATCCCGTACCACTCCAACAATATCCATTACAGGAAATGCAATCTGCCACACTGTGGCAGTTCTTTTTGAAACTACAGAAGAAGAATAGACGGACACCAGACAAAAGAGAGCAATCAATGGTGACATTATTAGGTTTGGTCAGAACGGCAGAATTGTGTTACCTTTGGATGTAAATGTAAGGATGTCCCACTGACTTCCAACCTTTGAGGGGCAAATCTCTGACAAAAGAGGATGGGTTGCAGGATCAATGCATCTCCTGGGTGAATCGTTCGGAACCAAGCTGCAGAAAAAAGAACAGCTTAAAATAGGATGCTATTCAGAACGGACTCTTATCAGAACTGAAACATAGATTTTCAGCACGTTAAAAGGCCAGAAGAATGCGTCATTATTTCCCTGAAAAGTCGAAATGCCTTTTTTACTTGCGAATGCATGGGAATCGAGGAATATTGCACCAACATGGAATATGCTTAGGTCTGAAGCAAACATGCTCTGCTCTGTTACTGTAAGTCCCGGTGGTCATATTAAATATGACTGGGTTCAAACTGAGACGGACTATATTTTATTATGAAAAAATGTAGGAAATATTGATAGCTTGGCACTTGTTTTATACGGTTATTTTAAAGAGGGAATTATTCAGCAGTTGTAGTATATAGATGGACAATAGAGTTTATTTAAGATACAAGTACAAACATTGACGGCGCTATACTGAACATTTCATATATAATTTTTTCTTATTGTTTCCAGATGGTATATTCCTAACCATCATCACATTCATCAGAGATATGAGCGAAGGTGTACACTCTTATATGAGCATCATATATTCATAAAATTGCCCAGAGAGTCAACTCATGCAGAAATGATCAATGGATCACTGTCTTTTTCACATCAAACAATATCTAAAAAATGAATCTTTGTGCAGCACTATGTGCCTAACTCAGATTTTATTTTGCCCATGTGTTGACATGCTTCCCAGCGGCATCACGCCCACATTCCAGATGCAACTCTCCAGTTATCGATAAAAACGATTCAGGAATGGCAACGGTCACCGGTATCTAGTATTTATGGTATGCTTGGTTTCTAAAGGGCATTGAAAACTAAACTAAGCTATTTTATCATGCTCGTCTAATGAATGCTAAGCCAGCCATGCTTTCAGCTAAGCATGAGTACATGGGTTGTAAATAAGTGACGTCCCACAGCGAAAAAAAGTAATGCCACGCAAAGGATAGTATAATGTACATGTATATTGTAAAGCTAACACTGTTTTGTAAACGCGTTATAGTTGTAAAATAATATGTGCAGCAGCTGTGTAAATATACCAACCGTAGGGATTGTGTGGGGATGGAGCCTGTCAGTGACAAGAGTTTGACTGCAATAGAGAGACCATCTCGTGGACCAACCCTGATCGATAACATCAAAGATTATTCATTAGAGTTCCCACTAAACTATTACAGATCATTTGTACTTTTTATTCATCTTATTCATATGAATTGATTTTTGCCGTTTACATGACAAGGTTCACAAAATTAACATGAATTAAGTTGCTGCAATATCATATTCAAATACAGTCTTAAATTGTTTTGATGCTGTTTGATTCTGTTCAAATTATTTAATAGGGACCTTTTCTTTGAAAACAAAATCTACAGAGGAGTCAAAAAATTTTCAGAGTATTACTGAAAATGAAAATGTTCCTATTTTCCATTTTATTAATTACATTTTTATTGCCAATTCTCTCTCTCTCTTTCTATATATATATATATATCTTAAATATATGCTCACATACCAAGCCTTTTCATTGGAAAAAAAAAAAACTAAAATCCAGAAAAGTTTATCAATTATTTTTTTAAATAGCAAATTATATTATCAACATAATTTTGAGTACAAAGTGAAAACGTTATTTCCAAATTTACCTGAAGTAACTCCCAGATTTTAATGATATGTATATTGCTGTTAAAGATATGCTCGCGTACCAAGCTTTTTCATTGAAAAAGATCTACAAAAAAGAGTCCAAAAATCTGAGCGCATTACTGAAAATGTTCCTAATTTGCATTGTATTAATTACATTTTTATTGCAAATTATATATATATATATATATATATATATAAAATATTCAGAAGTTTTATTTTTTTAATTGAACATGATATTATCAACATAATTTGAGTGAAAATGTTAATTGAATTATTTTCTAAATACTTTTTTTTTTCTCTGAAAATGTTATTGCCGATTTACCTGAAGTAACTCCCAGATTTTAAATGCCTTTCAAAAGGCATATGGACTCCACTGTACGCATGAAAAGCAATGAAGAATAAGCAAAACTCTAAGCTCATAGTTAAAAGGACAAACTAAATCCCCACATTCACTTCCGTGTGCCTGCCCAGATAATATATGTTGGTCAAGTGCGGCTGCTCTGTGTAAGATCACATTCATCAGAGATATGAGCGAAGGTGTACACTCTTATATGAGCATCATATATTCATAAAATTGCCCAGAGAGTCAACTCATGCAGAAATGATCAATGGATCACTGTCTTTTTCACATCAAACAATATCTAAAAAATGAATCTTTGTGCAGCACTATGTGCCTAACTCAGATTTTATTTTGCCCATGTGTTGACATGCTTCCCAGCGGCATCACGCCCACATTCCAGATGCAACTCTCCAGTTATCGATAAAAACGATTCAGGAATGGCAACGGTCACCGGTATCTAGTATTTATGGTATGCTTGGTTTCTAAAGGGCATTGAAAACTAAACTAAGCTATTTTATCATGCTCGTCTAATGAATGCTAAGCCAGCCATGCTTTCAGCTAAGCATGAGTACATGGGTTGTAAATAAGTGACGTCCCACAGCGAAAAAAAGTAATGCCACGCAAAGGATAGTATAATGTACATGTATATTGTAAAGCTAACACTGTTTTGTAAACGCGTTATAGTTGTAAAATAATATGTGCAGCAGCTGTGTAAATATACCAACCGTAGGGATTGTGTGGGGATGGAGCCTGTCAGTGACAAGAGTTTGACTGCAATAGAGAGACCATCTCGTGGACCAACCCTGATCGATAACATCAAAGATTATTCATTAGAGTTCCCACTAAACTATTACAGATCATTTGTACTTTTTATTCATCTTATTCATATGAATTGATTTTTGCCGTTTACATGACAAGGTTCACAAAATTAACATGAATTAAGTTGCTGCAATATCATATTCAAATACAGTCTTAAATTGTTTTGATGCTGTTTGATTCTGTTCAAATTATTTAATAGGGACCTTTTCTTTGAAAACAAAATCTACAGAGGAGTCAAAAAATTTTCAGAGTATTACTGAAAATGAAAATGTTCCTATTTTCCATTTTATTAATTACATTTTTATTGCCAATTCTCTCTCTCTCTTTCTATATATATATATATATCTTAAATATATGCTCACATACCAAGCCTTTTCATTGGAAAAAAAAAAAACTAAAATCCAGAAAAGTTTATCAATTATTTTTTTAAATAGCAAATTATATTATCAACATAATTTTGAGTACAAAGTGAAAACGTTATTTCCAAATTTACCTGAAGTAACTCCCAGATTTTAATGATATGTATATTGCTGTTAAAGATATGCTCGCGTACCAAGCTTTTTCATTGAAAAAGATCTACAAAAAAGAGTCCAAAAATCTGAGCGCATTACTGAAAATGTTCCTAATTTGCATTGTATTAATTACATTTTTATTGCAAATTATATATATATATAGTGCGGCTGCTCTGTGTAAGTCGGGTTTGAAAGTAGTATCTCTGCTATTGAACACGCATAAAGCCCGGACTACACAATGAGGCGCTCCATCCCTGAAAGGCTTGGTGCCCTTCTATGCAACTGACCTGGTGGTTTGATATGCGATGTAGACTGTAATCACTGCCTTTTAGACACTGTGAATTTTTGGTACTCTATATTTTTGTATATTGTACATTGTAAAAGATAATAAACCTTGATGCCAACCTAGTCTAACTTAAGCTGTTTTGTCCTTTCCCAACTACTCCCACACTACATCAATCTAGGTCACCCCGTCTCCCGCAGAGTGAAAGGTAAGCGTTTTCAAATTGTCATGTTTTTCAATCCAATGTCAGGATGGTTATCATACACTCCCATTTGTATGTGTAGGGATTTGTTTGGCAGGCTGAGGGAAATTGGACCTAAATTCTGACAACACGCGCGCACCGTTTTCCCTTCACACAATCCCTCCTCTGAGAGAAAAATGGATGTTGGTCTTTGACATGATACAGTGTTTGCCTTTTTCACTCAAGACCTGATGGCATAAATATTGAAGTTGGCATGGCTATACATGATTTACCCAGTGAGCGTGAGGAGCTTATTCACTGCAAGTCTATCTCATTTTTAAAGAAGACGGTCTAGAGCTGATAAGAACTGGCTTTAAAATGAAGTCTCTTTTTAAATGGGTGTTTAGATGATCAATAATTTTAACGTATTGCATTTGCTCCATTCAGTCAAAGGAATAGTTCACCCAAAAACAAATTCTGTCATTTTCTGTTCACCCTCATGTTGTTTCAAACCTGACTTACTTTCTTCTCTGGAACACAAAAGTAGTAGTATTTTAATTACAGTACAGGCTGCTCTTTTCCATGAAGTTACAATGAACTAGAGCTTTGAAGTGGTTTACAAAAAAAAACATACGAAAAGTGTAGTCTTTCCAACTAATGTGCTATATTCCTAGCCTTTTTGTAAGAAAATCTAATTTAAGCTGTAACTCACTGAAAATATTAACCTCCAGTTCCACTGTGATTGGATCATTGAGTTGAATGCAATCAGATCAGTCCAGTTTGTGAATAAATCATTTTTAGGTTTTGTGAACTGGATCAAACTACGGTATTCATTGAAAAGACCTGACTCAAAAGAAAATTTCATTCAATAATTAAACATTGCTTTTTTTTTAGTGCCCAGGAATGGGGGGATGTGAAGATATTCAGTGAACAATGACTTCTGGTCAACACAGAGCTATTATGTGCATACAGAAGTGGTATGAACCACTTTTATGATGCTTTTGCATCCTTTTTGAAGTTTGAAAGCTCCATTCCCCATTTGGTCAAGTGACCAATTCCAGTCCATTACTAAGACAAATCCATTAAAAGGTTTTGCTTTCATGTTTTGAATGACATTAGGGCCCATAAATGGTGACAGCATTCATTTTTGGGTGAACTGTGTGTTCTGAGAGACCGAGATGTTTTTCCAAGCTCAGAGTAAATGATGTCATCTTCCCCTCGTAAACAATACATAAACCTACTGTTCCTCAGCATAAAAGCCAAACTTATCTAAATCTAGCCCTCTCAGTCCAGCAGGGCAACGCTTTGAGACGGAGGGTGAAGGCCAGACCCCGTTGCGCTTCAGCGGGAGGGCCTGGTCACTGCACAGCACTGCAATCATTTCAAAGTGGGTTTTATTGATGAGCACAAGGCTCCATCCATCACCCGCTATCTGCTGACAGACTGGCACTGACAGATAGATGACCACCACTGTCCTCTCCTGAGTGGCCAGCTGGCGTTATGCCAGGAAAGCACGGTATGCTGACGGTAGAGGCCGAATCTGCGGCCCATCAGGGAAGAGCAGTGGCGAGGAGCAAGACAGATGCTTTTGTGGGTGGTTCTGCAAACCTCGTGGAATCAATTTGTGCTGCTGTCGGCAGAGTCTGGGGCTGCATTTACACTTGGCATCAACATGCCACCTGTATCCGGATGTTGCCCACATGCACATTGAAAAGACAAGTGTAAACGCGCTTCTGATCGGAATGTTATCCGATCAGCGTGTCCTGGTCCAGAGGTAGTCGAGGACGCATTGTGATCGGATCTCTGTAATGTAAACGCAATCCAGCCATCATGTCTGCATTCGCAGGACGACATCACGCAAAACACCGCCCCCTCTCTCCCGATCTGTCGGAAGAACAGAGCGCCAGTGAGACTCGTACATTTATTTTGATTTGTAAAATGTCCCGCGACATTAGAAAACCCACCACTTCAGTTCGACTTTGCACCTCAGACTTATTTAAATATTGTGCGAGAAACACAGATCCGATCGGTTATCCAGATCGAGAAGTCAGCTGATGTTGCCAAGTGTAAACGCGCCGTGTCCTGATTGACTGATGATCTGATCTGCTTGATCCGATCACCGTGATCGCATGTTAATGCCAAGTGTAAACACAGCTGCAGAGTAATGCGTCTTCACCAGTACTAGACTGTAACTTCCCTAACACACCTGGTATGAAGGGTAATCCTCTCATAGTCTCACATGGAGTCTGAAAGTTGACGAAAAAGGTGATTACAAATCCATTGTCATTGTCTTGGAAATGTAAACTTTGGATTCATGTTGGTTTCATATACGTTATTTGGGAAGAAAAAAATTAGACAAACATTTTAAAACAAGTAAATGTCAAATGATGTCCTACAGCAGGGATGTCAAACTCAATTCCTGGAGGGCCGGAGCCCTGCAGAGTTTTGCTCCAACACGCATACAATGTAGTTTTCAAATAAGCCTGAAGGATTTGATTAGTTGGATCAGGTGTGTTTGATTAGGGTTCAATCTAAACTCTACAGGGCTCCTGCCCTCCAGGAATTGAGTTCGACACCCCTGTTCTACGGGGTCTTCTCTGATAATGTCCTGTTTTTTGGCTTTATTGTCATTACCCCAATTTTTTTTAAATAATAGTTTAAAACAGATCTATATAATAAGGTTATATAAAATTGTATATAAATATTATAATGTAAATATATTTATATAAGTATTATATCATATGAGTTAATGCGTAAACTTACATTAAGTGCAAGTTTTTGAGATCGTCTTCCGTGTAAATACAAAAACGCGAATTTGTGAAAACAGTGACGTCATGTGCGAGCGTATTACGTGTGTTTGCATAGACTTTTCTTCACCGTTCTATTTCTTTATGCTTTATTAAAAGCAAGTTCTTGTTCTGGGCACTGTATAGCCTTACAATTTATTTATTTTTTGGAATAGCAAGCACAGATGAGTCATGCATAACGAAGAAAAATGTGCTGAACTCTTTTCCAAAGTCAAACACAAGGATCACCTCATGCAGTGTTCACAAATTTTTGCTCCTACTGACTTTTCTCAAAGTCATTTATGACTGAGCAGTGTTTACCTTTTTTTTTTTTTTGGATGTGACATTAAAGAATGGGTGGGTGGCCATAATTGGTCAGTGATAAAGGGTCCCTTTGCCTCCAGAGTATTCACATTAATGAAAGCAGGAGTAGGCCAAATGATGTTAAATTACTTCACTAAGCCAATACGGTTTGGAGCTAAATGGAGCTTCTAATATATATTCTGCACAGAGAAAAAGAAAAGAACAAAAATCAGATGGATATTAAAAATAAATAAATCCTTTGTTTGACCGTCCTCAGGTTATTTGGGCATTTATTTAACAAAGCTTAACTCTTTTATTTAATCTACTGCCTGATTTCATAAAAGCTGAAACATGCGCCGAACCAAAAATAAAGGTTAACTACAACATTGTCTATGACTGAAATATATCTCTGGCACAAATTTTACAAGAAAAAACGTTTTCAACAAAGTTCTTTCTAACATGTCTACACAGAAAAGTCTAACAATGTCATTTTAAAGCAAAACCTAATTCAGACGTTAGTTAATAATATTGTTTGAGAGAGTTATTTTTACACATACCAACACTGCAGTGCAAAAGAGGAACAAGTGACAGCACTGAATTTTTATAGTGCCACAACTTTCCATCAGGAAACATACTGCAAGCTTATCTGTTTGCACTGTAGCGTCTGGACCAATCAAAAACACAATTTTTCATTTGATCTGCTGAATATCATATGGTTCCATTCCATAACTTCATTCCTTATTTCCTCTTTACTGCTTAAGCTTTAACCCTTTCCTATACCAGCTGTATGTGTGTATGTGTGTGTATGTGTACGTTAGACCAGTTTAAGTTTATGTGTATGTTAGACCAGTTTAAGTGTTTATGTAGTATGTTTAGACTAGTTTATGTAGTTAATAAAGTCTTACTTGTATCACACTTGACGTTGTTCATTGTTTGCTCATAACTGGAGTCACTTAATCATGCAGATTTATGCTACAAGCTCGGTGTAGAATTGTACAGTAAGAAAGTTATTTCCCTTAACCAGGAAATTAACGTTCTTAGAATTGACAGACAGTTGACCCTGAGAGGTCAAGTAAATATCTACAGCGGATCTAAATATTTATAATTAATTATAACTAGTTATGATTAATTATTCATATTTCCCTTATGAGCTGATTCGCTACAGCACCGTGAAACAGAAATTGCTCAGAACCTTTTGTAAGAAAAAAAAAACACGCAGAACAAGCAACTCTTTAAACCAAAGGGGAAAAGAAGAACAAGTTTTAAAGCGCTAGATAACAATGCCAGTCACTTTTTAAAGTATCTTCACTAAATGAAGCAATGTCTTTGTACAAGTAGCTTCAGAAAATGTGCCGCCACTTTTACGCATATAGGATGCTGTGCTATAACATGAATTTAGTCATGTTTGAAAGGATTGCACATAAATCTCTAACCATGTAATTTAAAGTAATGTAGAATAAAAAATGTTTTTTTTTTTTTTTAAATGAACCGTTTTTAATTTCTGTATTCAGACTCTAAAACCATCCATTCATTCTCACTTGCTGTTGAAGCAGTGTGGCGGTCTGGCCTGGTAACTGAAAGCTTGCAGGGTTGCGAGTCATGTACAGTAAGTCATTTTGAATAATGAGCAACATGATTAATTATTAATCAGCAGCTCAGAGGTGCTGGAACCTGACAGGTGAGCACCTGCGGCGGCTGTTGTGGCAGCAATGCTATGCAATTCGGCGCCTACTGGCTGCAAGGACAGGTTAATAGCGCTACTGACCTCTGACATCGGCCATTTCCATTCAGCACTCTCATGATTGAACAGATCAAAGTCATAACTCCTGACCTCTCTGGCTCCATCGAGCCC
Organism: Sinocyclocheilus anshuiensis; assembly: GCF_001515605.1. NCBI lineage: Eukaryota > Metazoa > Chordata > Actinopteri > Cypriniformes > Cyprinidae > Sinocyclocheilus > Sinocyclocheilus anshuiensis. The sequence goes on along the minus strand of NW_015551026.1, from coordinate 753,098 downwards.
ATGTAACAGCACAAGTTGTCTTTGTGCTAGCAGCTCTCTCATGTTTATGAGCGAACAAAACAATAATCCAGATGCCATTAGTCACCCTTTACACATAAAGACATAGATTAGTCATGTACATTTTATCAGCATGTGTTTAACGGGAATTGAACCTCTTTGCTTCGCGCAACCAGTTGAACTACTGGAACATAATAGAATATACAGCGGTTGGACAAAATAATGCGAACACCCATTATTATAGGGGCTAATATTATTTGTGTAGGCTACAGTGAATAACCTGCTGTGATTATCTTTTATTTATTTTTTCATTGTCTATATTTCCTGGACAGCTGGCGCATCAAGATGAACTTCAACATCTGCCCTGGCCAGACAAATCATCTGACTTGAATGTTATAAAAGCACTGTGGCCAGTTTTGGAGAGAAGAGTGAGAAACCCTCTTCCAACATCTCCGAAGCAACTGGCAGATGCTCTGATAGACAACATTGTACTGGAGACTATTCACAAGTTGTATGAATCTCTTCTAAGAAGGTAGGAAGCTGTATTAAAGCCAAATGGTGGTGAAATACTTCCCAGGTCTTCACATTATTTTGTCCAACCCCTGTATAATGGTCTTAAAACAATACATATTTAGTTTGGTTTATGCCATTGTAAGCCAGTATGTGCTAGGCAGCTTCCTTCATTAGCAGAGCATGGCTGTCGGAGCAGAGGTGCTGTGGGATTAAAATGAGATGAGTGCCTGATCAAAGAGACCGTCTCTCTCCTGACTGCTGCGTTTCCGCTTGCCTGGATCTCTTAATTACTTGAAATCTCGAGACATGCTGCTTTGGTTTAGCCACGTCTCCGCACATTAGAGCCGCACAACTGAATCCAAACATGCAGTCTGCTCGTTCCATCTTCCGTCTGTTCTTGGAACGAAAGCGACTCACCTTGATGAGATTCAGCCAAGTAGAGTCTCACTGATTATCATCAAGCTCCATTATGTTTTGTTGGACTTTGTTATTGATTTGCTCAAAGTGTGGGTTCCATGCCTACCTTCTTATTCAGCAGGCTATCACAGTCAGGGCTGGAGCAAGATCATGGCTGCTAATGCCTCTGTGACCATGTTGCGCACATCCCTGCCAGCCATCTGGTGCTTACTGCAGTCATGTATCCTTAAAGAAACTGCAATGCACAGAGACAGCTTATACATCTCTACAGCTTATCAAAAACGGTCAGTTGCAAACTTGGATAAGGGAATTACATTTTTGGTTAAGAGCACTGTAAAAATGGACACATTAAAAAAATATATACATATAGATTTATTTGATAAGCAAATTTACTGAGCATGAACATGAATCTTAACTTTGTTATCTTAAATTGTTAAATCAAACAAACATACAAACAAATAAACAATTTTTTTTTTAACGTAGACAAACTATAAACAAACGATGCAAGAACATTACAGTCATATTAAACCCAATGTTCACTACAAACAGAAACTAAAACTATTAGAAATAATTTTTTGTTAATTAAAATAAAGCAATAAAAGAAAAAATATATATTTCAGGGAAAAAATTAAAATGTGAAATTTTGCTTGTTGAAGTAAAAAATGATAAAACTAAAAGCAAATTAAAAGAGTATTAAATGCTCTTATTTAGTATTTAGTACATAAATACTAAAATAACATTGCGTTTTTATTAAACAAGAGAGAGTCCTCAATGTTATTTGAAAGACGTGAAAGTAGGGGATACTGTATTTCATTTAAAATATAATATATTAAATTATGAAGTTTATTATTTCACATTTTATTATTGACATGTTCTTAACAAAGGATTATATTTAATAAGCTAGCAGGCTAACAGGCTAGTGGTATGCTAAGCAGTTAAAGAATAAGAAATGTTTAATTTCTCAATCTATAGCTAATTATATTATAATTAACATAAAAATTGTGGTCCAATTTGTGCAAAAGGATCCAATGGTCACAACACCGGATTCAGTTTTATACAGCATTATCATGCTATTCCAGTGAGCTGTATAACATAAAGCACCTATAGTGTCAACATTTAACCTTTTTTTTTTTTGAAGTGGTAAGCACCACTTGTCTTTTGAATTTGTCTAAATTTATTATTTTATACGAAAGATGCTAAATATAAGAATCTTACAGTTTCAAGGGGTGTGTAAACTTATGAGCACACAACTACAACAGAAAACAAAAATGGATGATTGCGTGTGGTTTCACCTATGTATTTGTATTTTTTATAAGAGGTTCTGTTCATCTGTTGCAGAAGAAGTCCACTGGGAAACATCTTGCAGGAAACATGAAAGGGCATACAGAGCATGCGAGGCCTGAAAGCTGCAACAGAAAACAAATCAATGGCTATAAAAGTGTCACCTAGATTGACAGTGAGCTCTGTTTACTACAGAGCATGCGTTATGTGCTCAAGAACAGGAACCATGGCAGAACAGAGCCCATGGATGGGGAACAAAGCCAAAATGGATTGTATGAAATTGCTTGTGACTGAATGAAAACACCTGTTTAAGACAATCTTCTCCCAGGATGCCTGTTGCTGCTGTTGTCAACACTGAAAAGTAACACTTGAATCTGAGGCTTTTTTATGTGCTGAAAAGTTGACGGGACAAGTTTAAACGCTTTTTTTTTTGTTATCCAGCTATGGTGGGAGGAAGAAAGGGATCAATGTTCTTTCAATTCTCTGACAGCAGTACTGTGACAAAAAAAAAAAAAAACTTAAGAAACTTCAATACTTCATTCTTTGAAAGGAGAAAAAAATAAGACGTTTTTTAAAAAAGTAAAGGGAATAAAAAAAAAACCTTGAAGACGTGCTCACGGTTTCTGTGTCCTGTTCTGGGGATCGTTAATCCAAAACCATTAGATTGATTTTTAATGCAAAAGGATGAATGCAAAGTAATTCTATTTAACATTCACATAACTGCAAATTGTTGTTAGTTTCAATAAAAACCTAAGAATACAGTGACATGTGTATATACACACACACACACAGTATAAATAAAATATCTCCATATGATTATAGATGTCTTTTTTATTTGGTTTTGTAATTTAAAATATTATTGTTTTCAAAGTCTAAAAAGAGCTCATCCTATTCAAATTCAACATGAATAAACAACTTCTCAAACTAAAAGTTACATGAACAGCAGACAACTAAATTCTCTCACTCACTATCACTAGGTGCATTTACATGGAGCATTGTATTCCAATTACACGTTTACATGCACCCTAATAATCTGTTTGTAATCGGATTGACTGCTCAATCGGACTGAAAAGCCTTCATGTAAACACTTTAATCGGCTCAATCGGAATGAAATTTCGATCGGATTGAAGGGGGTGGTTTATTCCTTTTCGAATACAATTGTATTCGATTGTATTGTATGCATGTAAACACTCGATCGGATTGAACCCCGAAAACTGAAAGGACTGCGCATGTGCAATGACGCAGAAATAGCATAAAATATGACGCGCAGAACGAGCAGTTCTTCCTTTTGAATAAAGTGTTGTATAAATGTGTGTCCTGTCATTATAAAACTCTCCTTTCACTCGGCAACTGTGAAGTGGAGCAGCACAACCTCCCATCAGTCCTTGTTTTGGATTCTCATCCACAGGCAACCTGTTTTGGGCGCAGGGAGGGGCATTTTTACTGCGTGATAAATATGAGCAGCACGGCACAGCGGTTTATATGTATATTTATCCATAAATGGATAAATATTAATTCTGCTGTTAAAAACAAATAAAGAAACCGTGTAGGAGTGTGGTTATGTGCAAACAAGAGAGAAACTCTATATTTGTGAATTTGTGAAAAATCAATTCCGATTTGAAGCTTGTGACATATAAACGTGCACATCAACCCGATCACTTTATTTAGTGTTCATATAAACACTACATTCAGATTCATCAGTCGGAATGTTTTGAAACAAAAAGTTTCGAATGAAATTAATTCAGTCCGATTGAACCAAAAATTGTGCATGTAAACATTTAAAAGTCCAATTTGTATGAAAATGCTCCATGTAAACACCTCAATCAGAATAAAAAGGCCCAAACAGATTCATCAATCGGAATGAATTCAGTGCGAATGAACCAAAAATTGTGCATGTAAACATTTAAAAGTCCAATCTGAATGAAAACGCTCCATGTAAACCTCAATCAGAATAAAAAGGTCCAAACAGATTGAAATTTTAATCGGGTTGAGAGGGGTGAGATTAACCTTTTCTAATCCTTTCGATAGGACATGTAAACACTTGATCGGATTGAAAACCGAAACTGGAAAGTTTTGCGCATGTGCAATGATGTAGAAATGGCGCAATGATGCACGGAACAAGCCAATGTTGTTATAAGCATCATTGCACAAAGCTTCATGTACTTTTGTCTCCTAATTAGGACCAAAAAGAGAGAAATATTAAGTCTGCTTTTTAAAACAAAGAAAAGGAGTATGGTTAGTATGCAAAAACAGCGGGAAACCCTGTATATTCTTGCAGTGTGTGCATGTCAAAAGATTAAATCTGATTTGAAGCTTGTGACATATAAATGCGCACATCAACCCGATCACTTTATTTAGCGTTCATGTAAACACTACGTTCAGATCCATCAGTCGGAATGATTTGAAACAAAAAGTGTCCATGTAAACGTGGCTACTAACAACACAAACATAAGCAAAATTCACGAGAAATAATCTATGAGAACAATAACCTATAGGCTTGCATGTAAACCCCAGGTTTTTTGGCTGGTGTACCACACAATATGTTAACAACTCCTGAGTACACATACTGTCCGCGGACGCCCACTCTCAATCCTGATGTCATCTATGATCTCATGCTTTGAAGGGTGTGGGGCATCACAGAGCGTGTGCAAACTCCAAAAACATGAGCTCATTATACATCCACGATAACACATTTAGTGGAAAAGAAAAGTTGTTTCCTCGAAGGTCAGGCACATGTTTTCTAAAGGCTGTTTCACACCATGCCAACGTTTCAATCAATCCGTGTAGTATTTTAAGATGGCTTCATACACGGCTTAACCAGTCATATTTCAGAGTCAGAACTATCTGTTTTATAACTGCTATTTTTATGGTTTCTCTTTATGTACTTCAAGCCGGGTCAACATCTTGATGACAGAGAGGCCAATAAGACATGATTCCTTTTTAAAAACATTTTTTTAATAAGGTGCTAAAAAATCTTTGACATGTTTCTGCAAATGGACAGGGGCACGTACGCCTCTCCAGTGCCACTTACGATTAACATTACAGTGACAGAACAGAGCACAAGCACTGACTGCAGCACGGCACGCACATCACAGTGAAGAGGAGGACAGAACAAAGGTCACTGTTAATTAAGGCAACGTTAACAGCAGGTAAAATAGAGAACTGTTCTGTACAAAGACACGAAAAAGTGATTCACATGCAGGCTTTTCCCAGAGAAGAACAGAACCGTGTGTGTGTCCAAAGTTCTCGGTTGGAAAGCTGTGGAAACGTGGGATTCAGTGTGTCCGTAAAACACTTTTCCTTTCCACTGATAACCGTCAATCAGTTCCACTGAGGTCAACACTAAATCCAACAGCAGACAGAGATTAATTTAAGTCTCAAGCCACCAAATTTCACCTTTCACAGCAAAGTGAAAGTGGCAAAGCAGTCCAGATTCAGATGGGCTCCATTTTTATGGCAATGTTGAAAATGCAGGAAAGGATAGCCCAGCGTGTGCATGGGTCATAAAACAGGCTGTATTTAAAAAATGTAGGGAGTATTGCACTTGTTTTTGCATTAGGTTATGCCACAAATCATGACAGGCTACAGAACATGGCTATTATTGCTGGTGAATAGTTTTGTACTGATTCCAGCAGTCCATAATGCCATGTTTAAATGCTCTTCTGCAACAGTACTCAGACATAAAAACCATTAACAATCCCTTATTGTCAATATTAGTGTATTAATCACTAAAATTAGTTAATAAATTACATTTAAATGCATGATCAATTGCATAACATTCTAAAAGGCTTGTGCAACAGACACCCACTGTGCGCATGCTACAGCTATAAACCAAGCCTTCACATGAGAATGGGACGAACACAAATGGCTACCTAAACATGAATAATACAGATCCCTCATCACATAAACTGTGACCTCAGACGCCTTGATGTAGCAGGACCCAGAATCGGACTAATGGATGCAAGGTGATTAGCTAAACACCACAGCGGAGTGGATTATTCTTTGCATAATATGGGTTGATATGGAAAACAAGAAGACTGGAGGACCACAGCTTCTGCCACTTATTGACAGTACTATCACAGGTCAATTAAAGCTTGGATCCCACAGGCTATTCACAAGTGACACTACAGCTCTAAGAGGTCCCCGGTCCACAGACGGCCATAGCTCCCGCCAGGCGGCTAATTGAGCCTGTCTATAATTATCCATTACACTCCCATTAGATGTGGTGAGAGCACTACAGGAGTCATCACCATGGGGCGCTGCCAAATCAGTGAGTAGATCCGCTTGTATCTATGTCTCTCTAAGCAATAAAAGTCCCTTTTATTGGGCCAGTATGTAAACACATAATTTCCATTAATCGTTAAAAAAAATAAAAATTCATACAAATATTTAAAAAAGTAAAATAAAACGTAAAAAAGGGATGCGTCCAGGAGACAAAATGTCAAGTAGAAAGGTCAATATCTACACTTCTTTCTTCCTTAGTCAGGTCTCAGTTCCCGCTGTTAGTTATGATGCTAACACAATGCACTGCCATCACTGCTGGTCATATATTTCACAATTACAACATAAAAAAAAAAAAAAAACATCCATAAAAATTAGCAACATGCTGTGTGCTCTTTCTCTGCTGGAATACAGTGCCCATAAAAATACTTCTTCTGTAGTCTTCTGCTGAAAAAAGCTCACGCGGTGTGCTCAGACAGAGACAAAGATATCCAAATAGAGGCGGTCATACGATTCCCTGAAGAAGAGGAGGAGCAGGAGACTGAAGATGCAGGAGCCTGTTAGACACCAGTTCAACCAGGACAGCTCTGAAAAACAAAAGAGCAAGGTTGACTGATGTTAGGGATGACAACTTTTAGAGCACCAGATGCCATGTACAGTATTTCAATGCATGATAGAAGACGTGTTTATTATATTCTTATAAATAACTCTAGTCCATACATTTCTTATTTTCTGTATGGTTGAAGGTTCATGCATTTTTTGTTAATCAATAGAAAAAAAATATAAAGTTTAAATGAGAAAATTTGTTCTAACCTCGCGTCACTTCATGCCATCTTCCTACTTATTAAACTATGACAGGTGAGTTACTGCAAAAAGAGTCATTGCGACACGGTAAATTACCATTTTCATAGGTGTAACGTTATACTATTGGCTTGGAAAATACATTAATTTGACTAGAAACACCAGAGACCGGAAATGTAAAGCATCATTCCAGTCGGGCGAGACTTAAAAAAGTGGATATAATAATAGAAATAATGCCCCACATACTCTATTTTTTAATTTCATGACATTACAGAACTAAAGGTGAAAAATTACAAACATCAATTCACTTGACTAAATGTAGCTGGCACTTCTGACCAAACCACATACAAGTTCATTCTCCAATAACCAAAGGCAAATAGACTAGAGAAACAATATAATTGTCTGAAATATTTTATAGCGTATGTGAGGAAAAAAAGACACACTGTTTCCCACAGCTGCTGTATTGCTTACATTGGGCAGTTAAAGATATGAGAGGTTTTACTTTAAGGTTGATGGTTAAACCAATAGAATCATTTCACAAGCAATGCACGTGAGTACAAAGATTCCCTTTAAAAGATGACACTGAAAACAGCATGTGAGAGCTGTGCAAGCACATTCAGAGTTGACATATACAGCAGCCATTCAATGCATGAAAGCCCAACACCAGCTGCTGTGGCCCTGATAGAGCGCCGGGTTGAATATAACATAAACCAGGTCAAACACACAGACCCTTGAGGACAAAGGAAAGAGTGCAACTTAATTTAATAGAGAAGTGAATTTCAATTTTGAGGCGTCCCTTATCCAGATAACAGGTTGATCAATTGCCCCTGAAGTGAGAGCTGCAATCGATGGCAGAAGGTGAAATGCATGCTGGGTCAGCTGCTGAGCCCATTTGGGCTAAATTATATGATTTAGCCATGCAGCACAATAAACGCAAGCAGGTATGCTGGAGGATAGAGCCATGTCGACTTGAAGAAATGGGAAGTGGGGATTCTTTCCAAAAGCCCCCTCATTAATCAGGCCTTACTATCCCTTCAGCAGTGCTGGTATAGCGGCAGGTTAATGGAGTTGTGTTTATCTGGCTATTATGTATTATGCACGCCTGCCCCAGCCTCATCAATTTAAGAGAGAGGTAGCATCAGCAGGCGGGATGTCGGCACCGAATGTTAATGAAGAGAGTGGCTCAACTCAGGTAATCTAATCAGACGCCCCACAAAAATCTGTGAGTCGTCAACAGTCACCCTTCCAGCGCTAATGGAAGGCAGAACTTCGGACACAGCGCCCATCCTCTCCCTGAGGCAGCGACACTATGGAGAATGCAAAAGAAGTTGGGTTAAAGGATTCGATTTCTCCCACCTTCTCTCGCAATAATGGGAGCACAGCAATTATATCCTGTCTGTCAGTTTACGCAGCAGTCAAACTGTTATGTTGTATTTCCTTCCTCTTAATACCTGACGGCAGAATGCAGAGATCTTGTTATTAAGGGTACAATTTAGCCCGTCTCTTTTCTGCCATCGTCTCAGGGCCTGTAATGTGCGGAAAAGGCCATGGCAGAATGACAGCGTAAACAGGCCACTCACCGTGACACTCGCAATCTCTTACACACGGAGCGTTGGGACAAAAGTGAGGACAAGGGGGGAGGGATGAGAGGAAACATCCTACAGCAGCTGTCTCACGTCGTGACCAAGCGGCCCAATGTCTTCACAGTCACCCACAGGGCTCCTTCACTTCCTGTCAGGCAAGCTAAGGCGTCTGAGATGGTCCTCTTATTGCTGTAATTATTCTTAATCGGTACCCAATTCAGCTGGCAGACTGATGGCATATTTCAGTTCGGTTTAATGTCTCCCTCTGGCCCCAAGCAGCATCGAGAGAGGCTGACTGACAGTTCGTAGGCTCTGTTTTCTCCTTATAAGATTAAATCACACCTATATTTTACACCTATGAGTTTGATTTGTTTACCTGGTTTGGCCTGGAAAAAAAAAGAAAAAAGAAAAAGAAACATATATAGAGAACAAAAGATCAGGTACAATTAATATGTATACAAAAATATCCAATACAATATTGCTTGATAAAACATATGGTAACTATATATTTCATCCTTATGAAAAGTACTTAAGTGAAAAAATTACACACCTCAGCTTTAACTTAAACAGGTTAAGCATGGTGTGAAAAGCTAGGAAACCTGATTTTGCTGAAGGCTTACCTTCACAGGGAATTGAACATTAGCTAAATCAAATGCTGCAAAAAGAATTTAGAGCAGGAAGTGCACACTCTGGGTCTCTAAAAAAGGTTACTGGACCTTTAATTATATTATTGGCATTTGACATAAGGGCCACCCTCAGACACTAGATGACATGGCCTTAACTAAGCCACACAATCAAAAAGGCTGCATGTTCAATCTTTACCAGCTATTCACAGCTTTCAGATTAAGGGTGAATGAACCAACCTTGCCAATTTAAATGGCCAGCTGGGAAGGACAGCAACGGTAACTCAGTGAAGCACATCCCTTTCACTTCATTTTAAAGTGAATACAAAGAATGTGTAAGACATTTGTGAATGTATCATTGGTCACAGGCACTTGCGATTCCTGAAAGCACATCAATTCAAACTTGGGTGGCTGAAAAAAAAAAAGAGCATCTGGAAAATAAAAGAACATCTTTGAGGCAGGCCAATCTAGGTGAGGCAGGTGATTTTCAATGCACACTGAAAACCCAATCTAAACCATAGTTCAGATCTATATTAACAATGGAATGGAAAGAAACAAGGTAATTACAAGAGGGTAAACAACAGAACTCGGTCTCAATCAGGATTAAAGGGTCTTCTAACAAAGAGAGAGAGAGAAGGACATAATGTGTCAAATATGAACCGCTCAAAAGTTTGATGTCAGTAAGATTTTTAAGAAGAAGTCTCTTATGCTCACCAAAGCTGCATTTATTTGATCAAAAACACAGTAAAACTAATATTATAAAATATTTTTACAATTTAAAATAACTGTTTTCTATTTTAATAATATTTGTATTTTATAATAATAATAATAATAATAATAATATTTCTTAATGTAATTTATTCCTGTGATGCAAAGCTGAATTTTCATCAGCCTTTACTCCAGTCTTCAGTGTCACATAAGCCTTCAGAAATCATTCTTATATGCCGATTTGGTGCTCATTTCAATCAATGTTGAAAACACTTGCGCTGCTTAATGTTTTTGTGGAAACCATGCTACATTTATTTTCAGCATTCTTTGATGAACAATGTTCAAAAGAACAGCATTTATTTTTAAATAAAAATCTTTTGTAACATTATGAATTATTATATTGTCACTTTTGAGCAATTTAGTGCATCTTTGCTGAATAAAAGTACTAATTTCTTTAAAAAAATAATAATAATAAAAACAATCTTAAAGACCCCAAACTCATGAATGGTAGTGTAACTTAATAAGAAATAAGTTTTTGTCTTCATGATTAGAAAGAGGAGTCAGAGCTTTTTCTAATGTGCAAGTGCCCTTGAGGTCAAAGTATGCTTCAGTTTTACATCTTTTGCACATTTGCATTATCTGTGCCTTTGCCTCGAACTGATTGCACTGGTGGTTCCACTAGATAGCAACACTCACAGTTAGGTCATTCCTAACTAGCCTATGAAGATGGAAAATGTCAATAAAAATAGCAGAATAGGAAGGAAAAAAAACAACATCGATGGCTGTGCAAGTGTTGTTCATTTCCCTAGGTTTCAAAATTTAAGTGGAACTGCACCTTTAAGAGGAAGATTTTGTGCAGTTTAGTTAACAGTAAGCTTATTTTTTTTGAAAAGGGCTTTCTGCCAGTGGAAACAGCAAGAGGTTGCAGGATGGTTCTGATGAAACAAACAGAAATCCATCCATCAACTCTTCAGTGCCTACACACCGGTTGTCCTAAACAGAAACAAAGTGTTCAAAACTCAATAGAAATGCCAACGCAATAATCTTCTATATATAGAGACCTCATTGTTTCAACGTTATTTTCAGCCATGGCACGGTTTTGGCGGGCCAATGCTGCTCTGACATCCACACAAAGGCAGTACGAATCTCATGGCTTCATTTGGGACCGATAACCCAATCAGATTTGAAAGGATGAGCCAGTTAAGCTCACTCATCTCAATTTAATCTTCTCCAGGGGATCAGCAGAAAGACGGAGGAGTTTTCGCAGCCTGGGAGCAGTCCAGCAACCTGACTGCTCATAAAACAGAGATCCGTCAGCCGGTCAGTCAAGGCCACTGACAAAATGGGGATATGAGTGTATCACAGCAGGCATCTGGACTTGAAAGTGGTCAGTGTGAACAGAGGTTGACAGCTCCATAATTTATAACATATGCTAATTTCTGAAGAAAATGTGTGGTGCTTGCCTGCACCCACAAGTGTTGTGCGTGGTTTCCCAGGCATAGCTATGAAGTTTTAGAGATGCTCTAGGTTGTTTCTAGGATATTCTTAGGCTGATGATACACGGGGCAACTTTTTGAGCAATGTTGCCGGGCAACTCTGGTTAATGTTGCCGTCAACGGGCAACCAGGTGAGACACAGGGCCCACGACTGATCTAAAGTATCCAGATAGAAATTTGTTACCCATTTTCAGTGGGAAAGTGCCCAAGAAACATTCCTTTAAAAAAAGTTGCCTGGCAAAATTGCTCAAAAAAATGCCCCTTGTATCATCAGCCTTAGTGTTGGTTAGTTGGTTGCTAAATGTTTCAAGTATTAAAAAAAATTATAATAAAAAAATCATCGCATCACATTCTGGTTCCTATATTTGGCTCAGGTTCAATGCACATCTATGGTATTTTTTATAACCTGTTTTATTATCCTTTTATCATACTGCAAGTCTGATTTTACCCCCTAATAAACCAATAAACAAATGCTGTCATTAAGGCTAAGGGCTGCCCGACTAATTATTGATAGTTGTGTAAATACAGTCATACTAACAGCTGTCTAATTTTTGTTTAAAAAAAATAAATTTTGGTTTGACTATCTATTTGATAAATGAAGTTAACCAACTAACATTATACATACTCTTTTGGTTTCTGTACCCAATATTTAAAAAAATTTACAAATGCAATAAAAATATTGGTATCGGTACTCGGTATCGGCAAGTACAAAAATAAAAGTATCGGTATCGGGCGAGTACTGAAAAAAGTGGTATCGGTGCATCCCTACAAATAACTAAATAAATGAACGAATGAATAAGCAAAATAGGCATAAAGCCAATAAAGTCTGCTATTAGGACTCTTAATATTATGATGCGATTAAATCCCCAACTCTCATTACTGTAATGCATAAAAACAGATTTTAAAAAGATGTATTTATATTACTTTATATATTTTACATAATACAATAACATAAATATGTACATTACAATTTCTTTATTCCTTTATTTTATTTGTTTTACTACCTTTAATTTACAAATGAATTATAAATTGATTTGAATTTTAAAAACTAATTTTAAAAACAAGATTTTTTACGGTAAAAACTGTACTGTGTTACATTAATGAGAATCATTAAAACAAATAAAAAAGATAATACCAGGCCAATTATGAAGAACTGTGGGATAATTATCCTGAAAATAAAATCACAACCCAAGTAGATTACATTTTCTTTAAGGATTTTTTTCTTTCATCTTTTGGTTCTGGTGTGAAATGTGAACTAGGCATTTCCTGGACAGGTTTTGGGAGATTTCGCCCATTCACAACATAGAACATTATTAATAATTAATAATTATTACAATCACATGTGTTATTTATGTGTATATATGTTATGTACGTGTTATGTAGGCACACCAAAATGCAATGCCTCATGTTTTTGAAAGGAAAACACATACAGCCTTTGTGTCAACCTGACGAAATGGTGTCCACCAACAGCAAGAGCTAGAATAAAACTATCACACACTACCTGTCAATCCAATGAAACCTGTCAGAAAGTGATACATGAATATTCAGCTGGAAGCTACTATTTACACAGCAAGATCGGGCAGACAAGTCAATCTTCCTGCACATTTTTTTCATCTTTACACTGAAAGTTAATCATCATTCAGGAGGACAATGACTTTGGGACAGTGACACCGTCCTAAGTGTAAGTCTCTTTAATATCTCTGCCATGTGTTCCTGTGTGTTTAGGCTGAGGGAAAGCTTAGTTTTCTTTGCTGTAAACCTGCACTGCCTTTCGAGAGTTAAAATATCAAGGTACCTGTGAAGTAAAAGGTGAGGCAAAACAGCATAAGTCCAGTGAAGAGGTTGCTGAGGAAGGTGACCACTCCGCAGGTGATGCCCTCAGGAACAGGGTAAACCGTCTCAATGAACAGCTCCAAGAAGATGGGCACACTACTGTTGATGAAGATACCCACCAGGATGCAGGAAGTGTAGAGAGTGGCTAAAGGAGCAGAGAGAGAGAGAGGGCTATATCCCAAATACATTTCTAGAATAATTCCTTCTTTACACAGGAAAAGAAAGACAACCTTGCAAATGAATATTTGAGGGGAAAAAACCTTTCTAACTCAATTTACCTGTGCTGGCAAACCTTATTTCAGCAGATATTACTCTAATCGACTAAGAAAACACTGTTACACCTCATTCTTAAGTAATGATTATAATGTACTAAACTGGTACTACAGAATCCTTCCTTTTTATCTTAGCACAGCTGAAGTTTAATGAAGTGTGGAAATTGCAAATGTTTTTTTTTTTCAGTATTAAATATACTTTCATTTCCAAAATTCAATTTTATTTTAAAAATTGCCAAAAAGAAACACCCTGTTCTAGAAACTCATCACATCAATCTATTGTCATTTTAAATGATGAGAAGCTGTTCCATGTGTGAGTGTGCAGTTCTGTTTTAAAAGAAGAACAAACTGGTTCTAACCAGGGTAGAGAGATAAATGGATGGCCCAATGCAGAACAACAAGAGGACAAGCACATCAGAGTCTCTAGTCTGAGAAACAGATCCCTCAGCTGGCAGCATGCATATTGAAAATACATGGCAAACACTAGTTTCATCAAAAATGGGATAAACACCTACGCTGCATTAAAACTTCATCTCAAATACTGTAATTATTTAAACATAAATTGCTTTAATGCACACTAATGTTCAAAAGTTTAGGTTCAGCAACATTTTAAAATGTTTTTTAAAGACGTCTCTTCTTCTCCCCAAGGCTGCATTTATTTGATCAAAAATAGTTAAAACAATAAAAATAGTGAAATAGTATTACAATTTAAAATAACTATTTTATTTTAACATATTTTAAAATGTAATGTATTCCTGTGATGGCAAAGCTGAATTTTCAGCAGCCATTACTCCAGTCTTGAGTGTCACGTGATCATTTAGAAATCATTCTAATATGCTGATTTGCTGCTCAAGAAACATTTCTTATTATAATCTCATTAAATTATGATGTTGATAACAGTTTAATATTAATATTTCCATTTTTGTGGATACCGTGATACATTTTTTCAGGATTCTCTGATGAATATAAAATTCAAAAAGCAGCATTTATTTGAAATAGAAATCTTTTGAAACATAAATGTCTTTACTGTCGCTTTTGATCAATTAAATGTACAGTATCTGTGCTAAATAAAAGTATTAATTCCCTAAATCTTACTGACCCCAAACTTTTAAACAGTAGTGTTTTTGACCAATTTAATGCAACATTGGTGAATAAATAATCAAATGCTTTCAAAAACATAAAAAGTTCATAATGATTCCAAACTTTTCAATGTAATTTAGTCCTAAACACAAATCCTGAAAAGTCTTGATATAAGTGGTAATCATGTCATAAGTGAAAAAACTGACAATGGCACTTCACAGTCAAGGTAGTAATGTGGCCAAAATGTCAATCATTGTCAATTATTCCTTACATAACAACGTTACATAATAAATATTATTTACAACTTTCAGATACAAGACAAATGTATTTCAAACTACTCTGTGACCCACTGAACTGAAGCTAGGGATGTTCATTTTAACCTTTTAACCGGTTAACCGACCGTAAGAATTTTGACCGATTAATACAATCAGTTAAATGGTTTAAAAAGTCATTTAATGATTTATTTTTTCAGTAATTTATCAAAATATTTAAAAAGTTTGCTGCATGGTTAAAATATGCTACGCGTATAAAAAATTTGTTTTTTAGGGGGGAAAAACATAAGTCGCATATAAGTCGCATTTTATGGTTTCATTCAGAAATAGGCCTAATGCCGACGCGAAATGTTTACAAACATTATAATAAACACTGTAAACATAGCTAGGCTATTTTAGTTCCCCTCACTCCACAACAAATCCTTTCAATTAACAGTATTTAGAAAAGAACAAAAATTAAAAATATAAGAAGTTATAGCAATATAAACGACAAGCCAAAACGAATTCATTTAGGCTAAAACGAAACTGAAACCAACGTTGGGTCTCTCATTCCACACAAAATCAAATGTTTCCGTAATCGCGATGTATTTGAATGGCAAATTATTATTTATGTAGCCTACTTCACTCGCGTTCCAATATCCACGTAAAACAAAATGTTTTGCATAACTTCACGGCGGTACTGTGATAGGCTAACACTTAACGACACAGATTTTACGACATTTTTTACATTTTTTTTTTTTTACTACACAGGTTTTTTGCATAAGTTTGACTGACTGTATTTTATTATAATAATGAACAGGCTGCATTGTCAATGTAACAATGCTTAACTGTGTGTGCGCATGCGGCATCGGCGCAATCACTTGAGTTTTTTCCTTCTAACAGTGGAAGCAACGCCTAGCTTTATTATGTTTTTCTCCGCTGGCAGAAGCGCTGCAGGTGCGTGATGTGATATGAAGACCATGTGAATCCTCATGTTCTGTTGTTTGCTTTTTGCACATGTAAAATTAATCCCCGGAAAACAAATGTTAGTATTTTTTAATGGGTCACAGACACTTATCCTTTCTAATTTAATTCAATTCTAATTTAAAATAATCTTGTCGGTTAACGGTTAACAATTGGTTAACGAGCGTCGGTTGTCGGTTAGGAAAAATAACCGAAATGAACATCCCTACTCTTTACATGCATGTTCTATGAGCGCTTGCGCTGCGGTTACATTTTCAATCAAATGGGTTTATTCAAGCGTGCATTGTTGCTTCTAAGCAACAACTGCATATCTTGTCGAATGTCATTCAGAGAAATCTTACAGGTCGCAGTGACTGGAAGAAAAAGCAATATTACCCCATCACTGTGCAAAAAAATACCTACATTTGGCTCGTGGTGGGTGTTAATTTGATATGCTGGATGTAAGGAAGTACTGGTATCCATGTGGTAACTATGGTATAAGTGAAAGGAAATGACAATGGTACTGTTAAATTACACGAACATGGTAGGCGAAGGTCCACTGTAAATTATTCCCTGCATTACGATTCCAGCTAGAATAGATTCTGATGAATTGATGTTGCACAACATAGCCTTGTGTTCATTAGCGAGAGATGTGAATCATAAGAGGCATGGGAAGCCACGAATGGCAATGGGACACGTGAGTGCGATAAAATCTTGCAAGATGGAGTGATGGCCCATGAGTCTATGAGCTCTGTCTGCCAGGAATTCTGGGAGACAACAGATAAAAAAAGTCAGGTGCCAACCATAAAATGATAATAGATGGTAATATTTGAGCTGGCTGATCTATAGGGCATATGTTTGTTTCAGGCTGGCTTCTCTAGAGCCCCACTCCCTTTACCCTTCACTGATCTGGACTTAATGAGTTCCTCTGGCTCCCTCCCACCGATTCAATTGCAGCTTGCCTATGCTGGAGTTCACCGACCAGACTCCCTGCGGGGCGACAGTTTTGTGGATGTGCACAAGGCAGAACATACTGTCCTTTTCAGCAAAGTATACCTTTAGTGGAGGGCAGGTGAGTAAGCCTGGTCAGGCAGGTGAGAGTGAACCAGGTGGCCGCCAAGGATGCTCCGGCAAACATCAGCACCAAAATCAGCTTCAGCATTCCACGAATATAGTCAGCAAACCTGAGGGCAAAAACAGAAAACAAAAGAAAGGAGGAGATGAGAGAAACTTAAGTCTCGAGTCATAGCTCAAAGGTGCCAGAACAAGATGAAAAAAAAAAATTACAGAGGAAACAAATTACAGGCAGGCGCAGGTGTAACTTTTTCACAGATGTTATTTTCGGCACCCACGCAAGAGACCAGACGCATATGGAAAATCTTGTCCTTCAAAGACTTGCCTACTGGAGATGACTCAAAACAAATCCTCACATAGACTTGTATATTTGATCCGCACTAATGTTATCATTTCTGACAAAGTTCTCCACACCATTTCCTCTCATCACGCATCAGCCACATTTTAGCACCTCTAACGTGACGTAGATACATAGCAATATCTTTAGGGCATGTTCTTCATCACCTTTCTTCACAACAGACATGAAAGCCATCATAAAAAAACACTTTATGGAGGAGTGTTTTGTTAGCTGTTATTTGTTGTGTCAAGGTTGCAAGACTTTTAATGATGGCTTATGGGCTTTTAATGCCTTTTAAAGTAATTATTCACCTCAAAATGAAAGTTCTGTCATCATTTACTCACCCTCATGTTTGTGAGGTTCTATATTTGGTGAACATTAATGGAGAAGTTTATCAGGTTGCTTACGCAGCTCGTGAAAGTGAATGGTGACCAGAGGAAGTCATACTTCAAAAACGACAAAAAGCAACATTAAAGTACCATAAAAATGACCCATAAGTCTTAAAAGTTACATTTCAAGTGTTCTAAAACTATTAAAGGTGGGGTAAGCAATTTGTCAAAAATGCTTTAGAAAACTTATTTGGGCCGACTAGCAAAACAAACTTGTAGCCAATCAGCAGTATGGGCGTGTTTTTTGGTTATTTTGAGAGTTTGACAGCATGGATCTCCATTCGCATTCATTATACAGAAAAGAGCGGTCAGGACATTCTTCAAAATTTCCTCTTTTGTGTTCCATGAAAAAAGTCATATGAATTGGAATACATGTCATATGTTGGAACAACATGTAACAACAGAATTGTCATTTTTGGGTGAACTACTCCTTTAAATTTTAAGCATTAACTTTAATCGGTTGTCGATCTCACTTTCTCGACCCCACAATGCCGCCACCTTCCTCAATCAAAAAGCAATGTCACCCCTACCACCCGACTGCTGTCTGACAATTAAAGTCTGGTGGTTTGTCAGGCATCCCAGTGTTTGCCAAACTGCTCAGCATTCCTCACACCACAAACCGTTAATTGACCTGCGGAGACAGCCTCTTATGATTCACCCGTCTACTATAACTCCACCATAACGGTGAACGAGGACGAGTCTTTGATGAGGGCTTGTAGCGATTATATCTGCCTCCAGAATCGCATCAATTAGAATGTGCAGCTATTGCCCCTGCAGCTCAATTTTAATGCAGCCATTTTTTCTAAAGCATGGACTTGACCCAAAGGGCTGAGCTCTGCGGCGGAGAGCTGGTGGCATATAATAACTCATGTTAACGCATTTGCTGCACGATTCATGGCACAGGGAGGGTGCT
The DNA here is from genome assembly GCF_001515605.1 of Sinocyclocheilus anshuiensis. Lineage (NCBI taxonomy): Eukaryota > Metazoa > Chordata > Actinopteri > Cypriniformes > Cyprinidae > Sinocyclocheilus > Sinocyclocheilus anshuiensis. The sequence continues at coordinate 734,346 of NW_015551026.1, read as the reverse complement.
GGACCCCGTAACTCACAGGGGCCCATTAACGAGAGATCACTCGCCAAACAACCACTAATAGGACCAGGCTGCCGTGAAGACTTAGTAGGGCATCTGTTGCTTCTCTCTGCAACCTGTCCCAAATGAACAGCCAAAGTGAGAAAAAAGCAAAAAAAACGTAAAAGTGCCAAAGCAACCGGCGGGATGTGCATTCTTTAATCAGCTTTATGAATCCCCATTTGGCTTGTAGCTCACAACTAATTTGATTAACACACACAACTAAGGCAGATCACAGGTCTTCATCGATGTTTTAACCATCTTTGTCCCTCCCCATTTTAACGGCAATGCTGGTACCAACCCAAAATCCAATGCAGCAATGTGACAATTGATTAAATGCAGAGTTTGCCTAATTAAAAGGTTTTCAAAATGCAGAACCTGTCTGGATGTGCTGATTGGGGCCCTTCTGCAAACATTTAGTCATCAGGGACAGACAAATCTCTTGCTTTTTGCAGACAATAGTTTGCTCTTTCTCTCTTCTCTATTCCAGTGTCTTAGTCTGTGCGACGTGACCATTTCATTAGCATTTTCACCCACTGTTCATAACAAAAGCTGATTTTAATAAATTAGCAGGAAGAGAATAAATTAGCTTTGGGATCTGGGAGACTCCAAAACAGCCAGTGTTACGAACAACGAGTTAAATCCCTACTCAAAGAGAAATAAACTGGTCCATAACAGTTAACAGGGATCCATCTAAGAAAGATCCCTGGGGTCCCCGCTCTCATTCTTAAATTTGCCAACCACAGAACACTTAAAGTGCAAATAAAAGTCAGTTTATTAACAAAAGAAACAAAGGAACATCATAAACTTCGGGAGGGGCAATTTGCCAAAGTAAATTACAATAAACAAAACTACTACTAAACAAACTAACCTAGAAATCAGATAAATAAAATACAAGTTCTTACCTCCCTGCTAACATAAACAGGAGAAAACGAACAAAACAAACAGGCACCCACCTCCCTACCAAACTCCACTTAACAAGGTCCAGGAAGTAAGCGACCAAACGTAACAAATATCAAACACAACTAAACTGTTACATAATTCAATGATTGACAACAAATGTCTAAATTAGCGATCCTTTCGCCAACACACGTCACACAGCGGGTACAACAGTAGCCACCAAGAGAGCGGGGAGCCAACGATTCCTTCCACCGGATGGCTTAAGTACTGCGGCAATCCTTCCTGTCTCCAACCAATTCAGTCCTCCTAATCAGCTCCACCTGTAATCAATTAGAGCGAAAGAGGGAGAGACAGAGAAACACAGGGGAAGACCCATGCACGCGCACACGAACGAGTGATATGCCGTTTCCCTAGCAACACACGAATCCATTCGTAACAGCCAGAAAAAAAAAAGTGGCTTAACAGAGACAAAATAAATGTCTTTCCAGCAGGAGCGTAGAAACGGCCTGAAAAGTATGACAAGTTTGACACTGGTTTATATGCCTAGTTGCCACGGATACACTCATATGAGACCATTTAAAAACTAAAAAAAAAAACCTTTAGAAAGTTTCTAGTACCATCAGCATTCTAGCATTTTTGTCATGAAACTTTAATAATTAGGGCTAAAACATTGTTGTGACAAGTATAAATATATATATATATATATATTTTTGTCAAAAAAATAAAATAAAAAATGATTCTGTAGTTCATATCTTCTCTCCTCAGGACGTTTTTCTTTCTGTCAGTGGCTTGGTATACAAACTGTGCCTGGCATGGGTTATATCAATAATATGCATTATTTTATGTGACGTTTGCCCTAATTGATTTGCTGTTAAGTGGAAGTTGGTAGCCACTGTAGGATGGCCACCCACCCTTCAGCCCATTCCTATAGCGATCCAGTGCTGGTCTCAAAAAAGTAATAACTTTACCAGCTGTCTACATTTTTTTTTCCTGAGCGCCACTGTCAAACAAAATAAAACAAAAAAATATAATCATTATCTCCCAAAAAAAGTGTGGGAGACTTATTTATAACAGTAGGGTGACAGCTCAGGCAAGTGCAAAACTACATATTTTTAAAATTTGACTAGTCAGAGTGCTGCCTGAATGACTAGTTAGTCTCTAGTTAGCCTTGCATAATTGCACTGGACTGGGGTCGTGTCTTCCAGACACGGATTAGACACTTATCTTAATGTTTTCAATGAGTGTCCTTCGGCCTAGTTTTTGTGGTGTGTTTTCACCATTGGCACTAGTCGGTCTGCGACTTTTTGGCCGATTGAGCATGTGGAAGTCCATCGTGAGACAGATCACTCTGATTGGCTGTTTAGCTTAGTGAACAAGTGCACTAAGCAAATGACAAAGTCAAGAGGGCACACAGAGAAGGCTCTTCTCATTTTTTTATCTGCATCTCATCTGTAATGATTTTCACAGAATCCATCTGTGGTGAAGGAGATTGGAGAGTTATGGAGAGTTAATTCTTCTCATGTATGCACAGAATGTATGTGCTAGTTGGTTGTTGGCTGTAGACTTTTCAGTTTGTTCAAGCGCAACTTTCTTGCCCAGATTCAGGTAACGTGAGGCGACACCACAGTCGGCTCTCGTTGCCATTAGGTCTTTGATGTCGTTTGGTGTGTAAGGTGTGTTCATGCAGGAATTCTGCTTGTGTTGTAAAACGGCTGGATAGAGTGCAAAACAGAACACAGTGACCTTGAGATGCTTTTTTTTAAGTTTAAAACTTATTAACACCCATTGAACCCACTGAGACACAACACAATGGCCAAAGATACAAGCATGGATGTAGGTCAACAATTAAAATATACTTGGAGTTCAACGATACTTTTGTTGTTTCCTTTTGTTGAAGGTAATCAATTTGTTAGAAAAGTGATGCTTTGATGGCTGTAACTGCGGTGCTTTAAAGAGAGAGATTTAGCATGCTGACAGTCCCAACAGATACAACATGCTGTCAGCATGATAAATTGCTCCCAAAGAAGTTAACAAAATCTCTAAATTCAGTCCCTTAAAAGCCCTCACTATTCAACCTCACTAAGTTAGTAAAACTCAGCCCTGGTTTCTTTGAGAAGGAAGGAATGCTGATGTGTGACTAGTGTTTAAGCGTCTGCTGGTTTTCATGTTACTGTACATACATACATGTAAAGTAAATGCTAACAAATGCTAATGTATAACAACCCCACCACCATCATTTCTCATGCATGGGACTATTACTCACCTCGCCATGGCCACACCAAACACACAGCCTCCAACTATGGACCAGAACCCGATCCAGCCAGCGTCCACCTGTGAGAGAAAGGTGCAATCAGCTGGGGTTATTCGCTGCTTGTAATGCTGGACATCACTTGTGGAGCAGCTAGATGGATAGTGAGCCAGGGGCGTCTGCAGTGTCGATCAGAGAGAAGAATAATCTACCAGACATCATGCTGTCCACGAACATGTCTTTGATGAACAGTCTGGTTCAACAGCAGACTTCATAAAACAGATGGTCTATATCAGGCATGGCTGAGGTCAACCACAGTACTGATAAGACCAGGAAGAACAAAACAAGTTACTCTATGAGGACTAAATAAAATGTTATTTAGACTTAGAATCAGTTTCTAACAATCAGCAACACACACAACTGTTCAAAAGTTTTGGGGTTGGTAGGTTTTTTTTAATGTTTATGAAAGAAGTCTCTTGTGCTCACAAAGGCTGCATTTATCTGATGAAAAACACAATAAAAATGATGTACTAAAACAGTATTCTATTTAAATCAATTCTATTTTAATATATTTTTAAATGTAATTTATTCCTGTGTGATGGCAAAGCTGAATTCTCAGCCTTCAGCATGATCCTTCAGAAATCATTCTGATTTGGTGCTTAAAGGGGTCATATGATGCTGCTAAAAAGTCACACGAGGCGATTCTTCCAACGGTGCCTTGCCAATGAAGACATAGCCTGTGATGTGGATGAAATCTTATGGCCTGATCCAGCCAGACGGAGAGATGATGAATAGTTACAGTATTCTTGTTGCTTTTACAGTAGTTTTTCTTCTTGTATGTACTTCATGCAGTAATTTTTATTTGTCTACAGATTTTATTTGTTTCATTGTTGGTTGATTACTGTAACTGATTATGGTAAGAAATACTGTAAGTATTGAAATAAATACTTGAAATATTCAGTCTGCAGCATCAGTGTTGTGCAGTGCTTGGTAATTTTATAGTAGGCCAATTTGTGTACATTCTCCCTATATCTCAAACTAATCATGAAGAATGTTGTGGGTTTGTCACTTTTCCTTTTCTTTTTTTTTTCCATCTAAATTATCCCTTACATAACAATGTGTGGCCAAAAATCTAGCACATGCTATTTCCTAAAATTAGTTTTTGTACAAATGTGTTTTTTATTTATCACAGCAGTGTGAAACTGGCTGCAATAGTGTCTGATCATTGAGGACTGTGTTGGTTAAATGAAAACTAATAGCATTTTCACAAATATGTGTATGTTTTGACTGAAGGGTGTATGTTTTGACTGAAGTGTGTCATTTTGCAAACAATCTAGGAATTATGCAAATTGAGTGTGGTGTTTGGATAATTGTGCTTATATTGTGAAAAAAATAACCCGGTTTTCAAAATTGCGTGTAAACAATTGAAAAAAACTGTAATATACAAATTCCATGTTGTTTTGGGATATAGTAGAGCTCACCACTGAGATGAGATGAAATATTACTTTAACATCAAGACACAATCAAAAATCATTTAAAATTCATTCCATCCCTTTAAAAATCTCAATAACGCACTGATTGAGTATTTCTTTACATAAATGGAAGTTCAGTCTCGTAAAGTGTGATTTGTGTGACACGTGACATTTGACAGGTTCATCCTACTAGAATATACAAACTCAAATGTAATGTTTATTTTACTATGTGTGGAGATTCAGCACTGCACATTTTCAGATTTCACCACCTACTTAATACTGTCAATGTATTATACACTTTGGACAAGCACATTTTTAATAAGCGGCAGTAAGGTGCCGCTGCTCTGAGAATTTATATGGTCTGAGGATACATGTGCTGATGAAATGTTCTACCGCAGGGGTAAAAGACATCTTTATCTATTTGAAATAAGCATCAAGTGCTAAAACTACAGTAAATGATAGCATATAATCAGAATGTAATATATCATGTGCTTTTAATGCGAGCCAACAAAGGTAGACTACATCATTTAATATCAGCCGATGGTGATGTGCGTTACAAGTTTGGGGGAGTGGGGGGTGGCAGAGAGGTTTGGCCCTCTGGATCCGGCACCCCTGGATGTATTAATTGCTATTTCTATTCTGTGATTTATGTCTACTGCTGTAACGCTGTTATTTCCCCCAGGAAATGAAAGAGATATCATTACCTATGCTATTTCTTTTGGCAAAAAGTGTAACTCATGTGTGTCCAAACCATTATTCCAAATTCAAAATTTTCTGTCATGCGGCATAGTGCACTTGAATTGTTAGGATTTGGGACAAGGAGAAGGATGATACGGTGGATACCTCTATTAAAATGATGTTACAATTCTATGCAGTTTAGGAAATGTTTTGGTCATCACTTGAGTTCCAGTAGGCTAATAATAACACTGAATCAATAAAAAAAACAACTAAATTATAAACAGATTCAACAGAAAACTTAGGGGTGACAAGGCCCAACTAGGCACAGTGCTAAATCCGGCAAAACAAACAAAAACATCATACATTATATGGTGTCAGTATAAAATAATATCAAACAAATCACATTAGTCTGGGAATGCTAACACTTTTTCCAGGTATTCTAGACCTCCTTGCTTGATGCTCTTAGCTCACTAACATGTTTACACTGGAAACCTCACGGGCAAAAAACATGGCATCACTCACTGAAATGGGTTTTAAAGAAAACCACACTGCTACAACTATTGTTTTAATCAGGGCGAAAGAGTTCCACACACACACACACACACACACACACACACACACACACACCACAAAACCAAGCCCTAGTTTTGAGCAGTTTGAGGCAACTCTGATAAAACAGTCATTTGTAATGTTTCTCAAAGCCAGCAAAGCACCTTCAGTTTGATAACGACTTTCCAAGGGCAAAAGATGTCTGTCTAATCAGTGCGCAGCCATTGTACGCAGGCTTAATGGCCATTCACACGAAGCAATTAGACAAGGCTGATTAATGTAGCGGAGGACCATACACTTAAATGATTCTAATTATTGTTGTACAACTCTACATGCTTACTGCCTCAGGGTTCTACCGTTCCATTTGCAAATTACTGTGTGCGAATGTGGAAACGTATTTGTTGTTGACTTCTGATACTGATCAAAACGCAATAACTTAAATATCAGCTTCAGAATATAAACTTCCTAATGCTTCTAACCTCATTTGCAAAATACATTTCATACGACAACTGGATGCTTTTCATTGCTTTCCATCAAAATCAACAGAGACATCATTCAGAGTAAAGTAAATTGCTAACACTTTACAAAAAGTCCCACTGGTCAATGGATTAGGTATCAAGAAAAAACAATGAACATTAGAATGAATGTTAGTTCACAATAAGGTCGTATATACTGTAAATAGTTTACATATAGTGTTACAAGCAAAGCTAATGTTTCTGAGTTCTGCAGTAATCATAAATTAGTTTTTTCAATGTCAGGTTTCAAAAGTGGTCCAGGCTGAATTAAATGTTTACGTTTAATACTTAGAGTCTGAGGTTTGGAACAAATCCCTAACCAGAATGTTTGAGGAATATCAATAAGCTGCTGTTTTGTGAGCACTTTTTACAATGGGCTCCTAGAAATCTATACATAATTTCAGTTTGTCTGATAACACTTATTTCTCTTCAACCAAATTTAAATGACTAGGAAAAAAGACCTTCTCAACAATAGTGAAATATTAAAATAGGAGAAGGAAATGCTTGCGGCGTACGCTTTCAATTGTTAAAAAAAGAACGGAGACTTGAATGAGAAGACGGAAAATTCAAATTAGCCTCACAATGGCTTTGGGAGCAGATACATATTGTGGAAAAAGGAACAAGGCCTTCTATTTTCGACTTGCATGGTTTTCTTTCCAATAACAGTTCAAAGACCACCTAGTTTACCTGGAAAATAAACTGCAAGACATGAAAACATCATCTTTGTCTCCGCAAGCCAGTAATTCAGCTGGGCCCAGAATGTTACATGATTGCTTTGCCCATAACTCTCACATTTCAGATGCAAATGTGAGGAGGCTGGGGAGAATCAGAAACTCTGAGCTGGAGAGCTCATCTCATTAAACTGTGGATGGCCCATCAAAGATGGAGTACTTTTGTGAGTATGCAAATAAAAGCGTCTTGAGCATGTATGTTTGATTAGATTCTGATGAGCTCTGTCTGGAGAGGGAATGGATGGAGAGGGCTATCTTCATATGGATAGCTCTGGATTTTCAAAACTATAATTAGATGTTTTTAACAGCTTGTTTTGAAGTTCAAAGTCCACCCGTTCAGGCCTGCCAGTTTTTTAATGAGAAAGTATAGAAAGGCAAACCGTTTTTCGGTCAGAGTTTCCAGTCAATACTTCAATGTGTGTTTGTACTCCCAGGGTTAATTTTGAGTCAATAACCATTTAATCCAGGGAAATTACATTTCATTTGAATCATAATTAAACTCATAGAAGGTGCAAATGATTTGTACATCTGATAAATGCAGCTCACTTAAGACACAGCATACTGAAACACACGGGAACGGGTGAAAGTAATCAGGTCTTTCAATATTTGGATTAATTCATAACATCCAATTGTTTTATTAAACATTTAACCATCAAAGCATAAACTAGACATCATTCTTTTCCTGAAAACCTTTTTAATTACTTATAATAAATCATCTAAATGGGCCCAGCATGGAACATGGAATATGTCTTACCTGGCTGACTTTAGCAGGTGTTAAAATCATGTCCAACACACCAGCCCAGCCGGCAACAACCCCCGTGGGCACGGAGTAGGCAAGTGCTATCATCAGGAAACGCATGTTGCTGAAAAAGCAAAAGCAAAGATGAGGACTGATGAAAACTTTTAGCAATAGAACACTATGAAAGCACTTTAAGGCACTAGGCTGCATTCTGACTTTGTATGACGCCCATTTTTGAAAGAGTAACAGATCTTTCAGAGCTGTCATAAAGCTGAACATTAAAGCTTGTGCATCTCGCAAAGAGTCAAAGATTGTAGATTTTCTTTCCTATACCTTGCAGCCTGTCACCAAACATTTATCCTACCTTGCAGCCCAGTGACAGACAGATAAAAGTCTCATGAATACAGAAAATACACAAAACTGATAGCAGAAGCAGATATCAGGCAAGCATAATGCTAGGATAAAGACATGCCCAGAAGCGGCGCTTAGCTTCCTCAACCAAATATGATTCTTAATAGGACACTGCACATTATCAAGCAAGTGGTCAATGTAATATTACAACTTTATTAATATTACAATAAAATGACGTAAATGCACCACTGAACTTGAAATGTACATGCTAATCCACTTGCCATTTTAGTCAGAGTAAAACTGACTAAATTAATGAACATGACATGATAAAATATTGACTAAGTAAAAAAATATAATGAAAAAAATTATTAGGGGATATTTGTAATTATTGATGTCCTGCAGCAAATGCCTTTGCGAATATAAGACTATGCAATGCTAACCGACAGCTTTCTTCAGGTACTATAGACCTTGATATCAAGAGTTTAGCCAAGTAGGAATTGTTCTGAACATCTAATTAAATCTAACTGACCCACTGGGCAAAGCCATGCATAATATCAGTATCTGCATTTTTTTTAAAATAAATCCTATATCTGTAGGGCACAGCTGAAATACTTTTACTCTTTAATAACATTATCTACGAGACTCTCTAACAAGCATTATTTGCCAACAAATCCTTCTTGAAGCTAAGCAACAACAAAGTTCGGTCTTTATGTGTGGCTTCTGGCAGGCCTCCAATCAATCCCAACCCAATTACAATCACCCATCCTGCTCACCCATTTCTCTACCTATTTTCCCTCAAGTGTCCCAAACAGTGTCTCCCGAACTTACCCAAGAGGAAACGTCCACCCCATAAAACAACAAAGCATCTGAAACCAAACACAAGGGCTCTCCAAAGACACTTTGTTTAACTTTTGAAGCAATATGCTGTATGGAATTTACTTGTTGCAGTTTGGTACTTAATATTTAAGTCTTTAAACTGTTCTCACATTTGATTTGATTGAAAAAAAAAAAAAAGTTTGATTGCACCACCCTCCTCCTGCCCCAGATTTTGGGGGAGCCATCAAGCCAAAAGGATCATCAGCTAAGTGCCATTTGTCCTTTGTCGGCTGTGTTGGAATCTAATGCCTCAAGATTCTGCAAGATTCTGCCATTTTTAACTCCAAGTCCATCAATACTAATACTATTCTATCATCACTGTTACCGTAGTAATCAAATGCTGCACATTGGTTCTGATAAAGGCATGATGATGCAACTCCACAAACAGCTTTTCCAGGTTTGTGCAAAATTGAGATTTTAGGAATTGTTTTTTTAAATGAATGATTTTAATTGAATTTGTTGCACCCCACAGGAGGCTGAACTGGAACTTAAATTGGAACTACAGGAAGTATAAAATACATTTTGTTCAGCTCAATTCAGTTTCAATTCCACTTCCTTTCAAAATTGCATATGTAAATTCAATTATCCATTTTGTTTGCAATCTCATTTCAAATTCAGGAATAACTTCAATGTTTTAAAGGGGTCATATGATGTTGCTAAAAAGAACATTATTTTGTGTGTTAGAATGAGCCGTTTTAGGTAGGCGTGGTTGACTCTTCACTTTTATAAAGAATATCTCTTTGGATTTGAGACTTTAGTCTTTGCAACTTTACAGATCTTCTTTATGCACCAGGAGCTTGTAACACTCCAAAGAGAAAGGAAAAATTTAAATCGCATCATATGACCCCTTTAATAAAGTTTTTGATGCTTTAGATTTGAACACTTCACACAAAATCAGTTCTTGCACTGTCAATTGCAGTTCTACTGAGATACTGCGAGCTGCTTTAAAAAGGCTGCTTTTAAAAATCAGCTTAAAAAAAGTGACAAAGAAAGGAGGTAAAGATGCAAATTGTAAGTTCACAAATGAATGGGATGTCAAATTAATGCACCCATAGTTTCTTGTAGAAAATTTGATATCACGCTACTCATAATTACCTCCAAGTATAAATCACTGGGTGTGAAGGAACTTCTACCATCTACATCCAGTCTATTAACAGGAAAGTGTGAAAGCCAAGCATTCTTTCAGTGGGTTTTACAGCGGCCTTGAAGAGGACAAAAGCAAAAGAAGGTGTTGATGGAGGACCCTTTCTACAAATTGTACCCATTTCATTAACCTCACAGCTGGGGGAGATCGATATCTATGCACTTTTTTCCCCACCAAGAGCTTATTTAGATTATGGGATATTAGAAAGCCTTTTTTCCCTTCTTTTGACAAAGTTGGAGGAGCCATCAAACCAGAACAATAATCAGCTAAGTGCCATTTGTCCTTGGCAGGCCCTGTTGGGATCTAATACCCCAAGATGAGGATTTTGCAATCCATGGCCATTTTTAACACAGAGGCCATCAATACTAATACTATTCAATCATCACTGTTAGCACAGTAATCAAACACTGGATGACGGTTCCTGTAAAGGAACAATGACATAATGATGCTCTCTGTGACAAACAAATCAGGCTCAAAAACTTTGAAGTTTCACCAAGTCAGGTGAGCCAAGGACTTGGAAGTTCAGAGACTGGTGGTGACATGCAATCATGATCACACGACCCCAGTCCGTATCCAATGTACTGTCCCTGGAGGCTAGCTGTTTTACAAAGCTCTACCAAACCACTGCTCCATTGAGATACAAATGTGAGACGGCTACTGGAACTCTGCCTATCGGTGGGACTCCAGACAGCATTACAGTCCCAATGGGGTGACTTCGTCCATTCATTTGTGTTCTTCTTTTTGCTTTCAGCTCTGCTGTGAGTGGGAAAGTTCTGGCGTTCCTCGGAGGGGGTCGAACTGCAGACTCTCTACAATAGCGGAAGCCCAACAGTCTTTTCCAGTCCACAGATTTCAGCCAATTCCTCTAGTGTTGATGCGAGAATGCATTCAAAGCAGGGCTGGCTTCCTTTGATCTGTGAATATCGCAACTACCCCAAGCGTTGCAGGTGAGACTACATCAAGAGAATTCTGACTAGCTGTAAAAATGTGCCACTGTGGTCACACTGGCCTTTGTGGACTTCACTTGGTTATTAAATGTACAGATCAAGATGTTCTATTTATTAAGGATGGTCAGCATGTGCCATCATAAGGCTTGGTAATTAATCTGCAGAGAGAAGATCTCTTCTTTGATGTGTATTAAATGACAACCGCAGCATATGGTGAGTGGCAAAATGACAAGACCCTGTTCATTAAGATTCTCTTTTGTAAAAGCAATGATAAAATTTCAGAGACTGTACTGAGATCAGGGAAACAGAATGTGGAAGTTACAAAAGGCCTAAAATAACAGATGTCCATTGTTGTGTCCATGTGCAGATGTACCCAATACAAAATCTCTTGTGAATGCCAATGAAGAACACTGATCTTCTCATTATAAATTTATTTTTTAACTAGAATATGTGTTGTGCTCGAGTCTTTTCAAGGTTTGATTTCAATCCTTGCACTTGAATTTAAAGGGACAGGAGATCTTTGTTATCATCTATTCATTCCTATGCCGTTCCGAATCAGTTTGATTAATCAGATGGATAATGTGTCTTCAGTAGAACACAAAAGCAGATATTTAGCAGAATTGCTCTTTTCTATTCAACAGTTAGTGATTCAAGCACCAAAAAGGAAATGTGCCACTAAAAAACAAAATCAAAAACATTTAAAGGGGTCATATGATGTTGCTAAAAAGAACATTATTTTGTGTATTTGGTGTAATGAAATGTGTTTATGCAGTTTAAGGTTCAAAAAACACATTATTTTCCACATACTGTACATTATTGTTTCTCCTCTATGCCCCGCCTTTCTGAAACGCGTCGATTTTTACAAAGCTCATCGGTCTGAAAAGCGAGGTGTGCTCTGATTGGCCAGCTATCCAGTGCGTTGTGATTGGCCGAATACCTCAAGTGTGTGACGGAAATGTTACGCCCCTTGTCATATTGTGATGCCTTGTCCCAGCCAGAGCGACGAGACAAAAACATTAAAACTCATTATAAACAAGGCATTTGTTGCATCCAGTGGGGACATAATTACGGCTTATAATGACTTATACTGTCTTTTTACACATTGCGTTGCATTGCATCGCGCGGCGTAAACATAAAACCATGTCTGCATTTGTGATCGGAGAAATGACAAACAACAAGCCCTACTCTACACTGCCCAAAAAACTTGC
>NW_015551026.1:716287-721431 GCF_001515605.1 Sinocyclocheilus anshuiensis | reverse complement strand
ATCTTCTTTATGCACCAAGAGCTTGTAACACTCCAAAGAGAAAGGAAAAATTGAAATCGCATCATATGACCCCTTTAATAATTTTACTACCCCAAACTTTTAAAAAGTAGCATATTTGAACTTTTACTATAGCTTTTTTTTCACAATGTACTTAAGTGCAGACAATTTTTGTTTCTTTCATACACATGTATTGTTTCACTTCAGAAGACATTGAATAATCAACTGGGGTCGTATGGGTTACTGTTGTTTGTGTTTTGTGTCAGCTTTGAGGGACCATTAACTTATATTATATGAGACTGATTATTTTCCTAAAAATCTCTATTTGTGTACTACAGATAAATCTAAAACCATATACATCTGGGATTACATGAGGGTCAGTAAATGATGAGAGAATTTTCATTTTTGGGCCAAGCTAAGCCATATGGACAACTTGTATGGTTCTTTCTGGCCTTTTTGGGGCTTGACAGCTGTGATCATCCACTGTTATTGTATGGAAAATAACTGTTAGATGTTTTTTTCTTAGAATTCCATTAAAGAACTTTTATGTTCAATTGAACTATTCCTACTTTGCTAACCTCCATTCCTTCTTTCTCTGTTCAAAACATTTAGAGCAGTCTGGTAAGGGAGGACTGTTGTTTTACCTCAGCAGCCTGCAGATGCTGTTCCTGTAGCTGAGACGTTGGCTAGCCGCTGCTACGCTGGGAGGGATGGGTGGCCTGGAGGGGAAGTACAACAGCACAGCCACGAAAAGTGCTGCAATCATCCCAACCTCTGCAAGTTCACAAAAACACACAACATTTATCATGCAGCCTTGGTGTCAACATCAAATCTCACAAAGATTTTACAGGTTCAGACTTAATCTATCCCTGTTAATTAGAAAAAGAGCTTAACGCGTCTGGCATTTCACTGCAATTTTCAGATACTAAATTCAAATTAATGAGAGAGAGAGAGCGCGAGAGAGAGTGGTATCCAAACCAACATCATTAACGGACATTAGATGGCTCACATTAATCTAGAGTTAACCATGAGTCTAGCAGATTTATTACAATCCTGTAGAGGGAGGAAATGCACAATGAAACAACCGATCAGCTCATTAACCCTAGTCCACAAAAAGCTCCTGCTTTCAAATGTGCTCATCCAGTGCTGGAATTTGTGACAGTGCTACCAAGTTGATAATTAAGCATTGCTGCAGCCAAGCACAAAAAAACCTGTTGGCACACAGTATCTCAAAACCGGATGCACTGGCACTGCCACTGCCAGCACAGTCTTCGGGTTGAGTTCCTAAATTTTGTGTCTGGGCGTTGTCTACATGATAAAATATGTGCAGTTTCCTTGGACAGATCCCATTTTTTTCAGCTAGTTAATTTTTACAATATCGTTTCTATAAATCTGCCTTTTCTCTCATAAAATACAGACTTATCAAGCTGGAATGAGTACAGGTGGGTGATATGACAAATCTTATATCATAAATGAATAATTTTATATCACGATAATGGTATACATCAAGATATACACTAATGCTCAAAGGTTTTGAAAGATTTAATGAAATATTCATACTTTTATTTAGCAAGGACACATTAATTTGATCAATATTGACAGTAAAGACTTTTATAATGTTACAAAGGATTTCTGTTTCAAATAAATGCTGTTCTTTTTCTTTTTTCACAAAAACACTGAGCAGCACAACTGAACTGTTCAGCAAAATAAACAATATTGATTATAAAAAGAAATATTTCTTGAGCACAAAATCAGCATATTAGATAGATTTCAAGGCTCATGTATACACTGAAGACTTGAGTAATGGCTGCTGAAATTTTAGCTTTGATACCACAGGAATAAATTACATTTTAAAATATATTAAAATACTGGTAAGCGTTATTTTAATAAATGGTGAAATATTTTAATGTTTTTACTGTGTTTTGATCAAATAAATGCAGCCTTAGTGAGCATACAGCAAGAGATTTCTTTCAAAAACATTAAAAAAAAAATTGATGGAAATTCAACTAAATTGTTATATGAATTGATTTTTATATTAATGAATAAAGAACATATGAGTGAGCTTTTTCCTGTAAAAGCCACCATCACAATGCTATGTTGCACAATGCTGGCTTTCCAGGGCATTGCTATACGGCTGATAAAGTGATGTGAATGTTTTCATCATGTTGCTATGCAGTTGCTAGGGTGTTTTGGGTGGTTGCTTACTGACAAGTCAAAAAAGGCCACTCAAGTATCTATATTTTTTATACCTATAAACACAAGTCAGAAAATACAGACTTATCAAGCTGGAATGAGTACAGGTGGGTGATATGACAAATCTTATATCATAAATGAATAATTTTATATCACGATAATGGTATACATCAAGATATACACTAATGCTCAAAGGTTTTGAAAGATTTAATGAAATATTCATACTTTTATTTAGCAAGGACACATTAATTTGATCAATATTGACAGTAAAGACTTTTATAATGTTACAAAGGATTTCTGTTTCAAATAAATGCTGTTCTTTTTCTTTTTTCACAAAAACACTGAGCAGCACAACTGAACTGTTCAGCAAAATAAACAATATTGATTATAAAAAGAAATATTTCTTGAGCACAAAATCAGCATATTAGATAGATTTCAAGGCTCATGTATACACTGAAGACTTGAGTAATGGCTGCTGAAATTTTAGCTTTGATACCACAGGAATAAATTACATTTTAAAATATATTAAAATACTGGTAAGCGTTATTTTAATAAATGGTGAAATATTTTAATGTTTTTACTGTGTTTTGATCAAATAAATGCAGCCTTAGTGAGCATACAGCAAGAGATTTCTTTCAAAAACATTAAAAAAAAAATTGATGGAAATTCAACTAAATTGTTATATGAATTGATTTTTATATTAATGAATAATTTATATGAATTAATCATGTTGTAATGCTACATTGAATGAAATACTTTACAAATGAAAGGGACTTCATCTCATTTAATTTTTTTTAAATTAGAACTTTATGAGCACAAAACATGAACAGTGGCATCAGTGGGAACTCCTTCAGTGCTGTTTAAAAGCTGTAAATAGTATAGCAAAATATCTACTAGGCCTAGCTGCCAGATTTTACTGTCACACAGTGTATACTGTTATACTGCCCATCCCTAAAGACTTGGCCCTTCTCTAATGGTTTTATTAGACTGGACAAATCTTTGCATCTCTTCAAGATTTCAATCTTCAAGATGCGTGTCAAAATCCGGTGCATGTGGCTACATCTTGATGCCCAGTGTTGCAGTAAGTGTTCCAATGACCTCTAAACTACTAGCAAATCAATGTATTTTCTGTGTGCGAAAGTAACGGCAACATCTTTCAACTTAAACAGAGGCAGAGTATCAATCTATTACTGGCAATATTTCTTTCCCTCTCTCAAAATGTTTTAATTTTCTGAATCAGTTAAGCAGAACAATGTGAGGCAATCTTTCTAGCGAGGTAAACGCAAACCACGTTAAGACGTTTGATTGTGGTATTTGGACAGCCACCATGGATGGCTTTCTTGTGATTGCTTTTCTGTATGACAAATGCTTAAAATCATTTAATATTGATTCAGAATGAATGCTGTTGCTGTATTGTCAACAGACAATACTGTACCTGCATAAAGAACAAACTGTATCCTGTCTCCTATGTGGTTTTGGTTCCAGTAAATCTATAAACACAAGTCAGACAAATGTCTGAAACAAACATGTAGTAATTAATTATTCATATAAAAAACTGGTCTAAATGCAATAACCTTTTTGTTGGTTTCTAAACAGCAATTGATGCTCTCCTACACATCTATCAAGAGGTGAGGTTTGATAGCAAGGGAAACAAAAGCTTTATCTGTGAGACAGGATGACTGAGTCCCAGCGGGAAGACTTGTGATAGCCTAACTGCCTGAATATACGCTGCAGTGCTTGTTCTCAAAATAGATCTTCAGCACTGGTGAAGAATGAGAGTGACTGAAACACTTTTCCATTTTCTACAGCCCAGACGCACACCAAACCAGACCAAAATGGCCTTTTTTCCTTCATGTTAATCACCGTCATAAAGATCAAGAGCAGGGCATTGAATCATAAAATTACTATTGCTTTGCATTAATAAGTACAGTTACTAATAATATTACACGTTTATTTCTTGGTAATGCACATCTGACAGTAAAGCACTGAGCTTGAGTTGGGAAGCATACAAAATGTACTTTTATTAACAGTAACAAGCAAAATCTAATTTTTATATGGAAAATATATATATTCTAATCGTATTAAATGTACCATTATTCTTCTACCATTATTCTACAGTATTATACTGAACTGACCAAAAACTTCAGTGATTATAAAAGGAGCGCTCTTTACTTGCTTTGTGTGATTCAGTCGCAAATTGAAGAAAAGTTTTTTTTTCAAGTCACTTTGTGACTTTTCTTATTTCATACACAAAGTGCAAAACTTTGATCAAATTTGATTTCTTGATGATTTGATATTTTAAAGTGATTTTATAATATCAAAATATAAAGCAAAAAAGTGGAAATGAATGACTAATTAGCCAATAAGTGCTCCTCTGCTGCCATTTACTGCTTATACTGGTAATTAGATGTCTTTTTTATTTTAAATTAGCGTTTGTTTACCACAAAGTATATTTTGGTCATCCCATTAAAAATAATATTTAAATTGGATCATTTTTAGAGCTTTAAAGTGCTAGAAATAGTTGTGTGAAATACTTGAAAGTCATTGAACAAACCCTGAAATTAATGCCACAATGCCATGGTTATAGTTATCTTAATTACTTCTGGTTTTCTATGTCAGCGCTGTTTGATCTGTTTATAACAGAGAATTCTTTGCAGAATTGGAATGCTACATCTCGCAGCAACCTTATGCATTCTGTGGTGAATTCAAATGCTTCTCACTAGATCTCGTAGCACTGTGCAGTAACACTCAGTACGTTTACATAGACAACAATACTCCGATTTTAAGACGATTAAGACAATACTCTGATTAAGAATCTACCATGTAAACAGAGATTTTTGATTACCTTAATCTGGCTAGTCATAATCGAAGTAAACAGAAATCGAATTAAGACGAATTAAGTCACATTACTGAAGTGCAGAATAGAAACACCTTAATCACATTATTACCGTCGT
>NW_015551026.1:709555-716277 GCF_001515605.1 Sinocyclocheilus anshuiensis | reverse complement strand
ACACCTTAATCACATTATTACCATCGTGTAGGACTTTTCGCCGCATTTTGCGACAGGATACACACACGGCAGTGCTCAACCGTTTGAAGGCAAATAAAAGAGCTTCAACACCTCCATCGTCTGTATGCACATACAAATAATTATCTGCACTTGAAGCTTTCATAAAATTAAAAATGAAAAACTTTTGCTGCCGACTTATCCACTAACCTAGTTTATGATACATTTTTGTCATAGATTATAAATATACATAGGCCTATATTTTTTCATATTTATTGTTTATTTTATTTTTCTTTATAATGAAGTAGTCTGTATCTAGTAGATTGTGAAAGAATGATTATCAGTTCCACACACAGAGATATATAAATTCTACATTTATTTAAATGGGGGAAAAAAACTTCACTGGTATCGGATCGGTATCGGCCAATACCGAACCCTAGTTATCGGAATCTGTATCGGAGGCGAAAAAGGCGGATCGGAGCATCCCTAGTT
This sequence comes from Sinocyclocheilus anshuiensis, assembly GCF_001515605.1. Lineage (NCBI taxonomy): Eukaryota > Metazoa > Chordata > Actinopteri > Cypriniformes > Cyprinidae > Sinocyclocheilus > Sinocyclocheilus anshuiensis. Next base: position 715,788 of record NW_015551026.1, on the reverse strand, counting down.
TATACGTGAAATTCCGGAGGGGATGTCGGATGGTGTCACGTGGGGACGTAATGACATGTGCCATTAATTGAACTATGTACTATAACATGTAAAACGGGAACATGAAAGGAATATTCTAAAAGCAACTCATGTAAACACCATAATAATAATATTGGCTTATTTAGAATAAGGTAAATAATTAGATTACTGATGTCCACGTAAACGTAGTCAGTAGTGTCACAAGATCAACATGGGTTCCCGAGTAAACCTGTTCTGAGCTCGGACCAGTTTGCAGTGGTCCGAGCTGATAAACGGTCCACGCTGCACAGCTCAAACGGTTAGCGTGGTTTCGTTACGCTTTTGTTTCGTTTGCCGTTTGATGTTTCCCATATGCAACAGAAATGGCAGCGCTGATGAGTTGGCCAACACGGTGTTCGCACCAGTGAGACTGCTCACAAAATTTAGTAGCATCGGCAGAAAACAAGGTCACAAAATGTGACCATTTGGTCACAGACTGGAGCCCTGAAGAGGCTTTTTGTCAAGCCTTTCCTTGTTTCATCCTAGCAATTGTCACAAACTGAACAAAATGTTTTAAGGTCTATTCTTGCGTTCATGAAGATGTGAAGTTCTTTACTGTGGTTTGTCAAAGAGTGTCCGAGGGATGGTAAAAATAAAAATAAAAACTCTGAAGATGTACTAAGTGAAGGATTGATAGTATACTTGCCCTAGATTTAAAACCAGCTCACAAGTGCATTTGGTTTGGCCAGTACACATCATACACAACATTCAAACTGCCCTTTATAGGTTCTTGAACCTTACAGTCTAAAAAAAAAAAAAACTTTGCTTCAGTCATGAATCATGCAATGCTCTCCTCAATTCCCAATCAAATACAGTGTGAAAGCTCTCTCAACTATTCCTTTCTCTTTTGTTCCAGGATGCTGACATCTGATTCTGCAGAAAGGTGTTTATGCATTCCTACAGCATATTTTTCAACTGGACATAGCTCCTGCAACACTATAGTCATGCTAAAGCCTGGGTGTTTTTGCTTCTAATGAAATGGGCTAAAATGCACTGTGGGATTTTTTTCCCTTAATAAGAAAAAGCGGTCTGCATTTGCATTGATTGCAATCATTGTGATACCCCTCACGTAGCTCATAATTGGATCGTAGATGATTCTAAATCCTACATCTTAAGCTGATCATCATTATGACTTTACGTTTGTCAATTATACTTGGAAACAATGCAATATTGACAATTCTGGTACAAAGAATGACTACAGATATTGCCTATATATCAAGGTCAAAGAATTCCAGTCTGAATTGAATCTGTTAGCCTACTTTAATTGAGCAATAAAGTGTAAGAGGCTGTACTATATTGTGACTATAATCAAATTAAGTTCACTGATACGCACAATGCTCAGCAGAGTGCCTTCAGCCCTTTCAGCCATGACTATATTGAAAATAAAGCACAGCCTTGAGTGAGTCATAGCATTTATCGAACAGCTACTACATAAAAATATGCACAATTTTGATTTTATTAGGCAAATTCATTACGTGCTGCCCTTCCACTATGATCCAGTCCTTGACGTGTAAACGAAGGTCAATATTTGGCCTCTATGGGTGCTCCAAAATAATAAAGCAAGCAAATGTGTGTTTCAGATTATAAATACATGCATACTTTGGACTGGCTGGAACACTGTATAGACCAATCACCATCCAGGACTAGAACTGTTTCACAATATAAATTATGTGCAAAAACTTGTAAATGTGGGACTTTCTAACTGGTTGGAAAGTCTGATGGTTAACTGGTGGGTTTATCCTGAAAACAATGCTAAAATGCAACTAATCATATAATCATGCAGAGTTAGGATAGCAACATAACCAAGCTTATTAGCCTGTAGAGGAGAATTAGTTTCACACATTTTTTATCGCCAAAGGCTATGTATCCAATCAAACACTACATTATTTTTGTGCAAACAGATCTGTCGCTTGGTAGAAGCTACTCAAATTATGCCAACAAAACAAAATGACTAACAAAATTATATGAAGCAAAACGTGGTTTGCACCAAACACATTTTTTTTCTGCTGTGAATTATTTGCTGCAAAGAACATGATAGATAAATTTACAAAAGATAAATTTACTAGGAACCAAAATTGTCAGCTTTCCTATTCAGCCCATATTAAAGTAAGTATTCAGTCAAAAGACTGCCTGACTTCTGTTCAGTTTAGCTTGCAAGGAACACTCCTAGGCTCTATCTCACTCCTCACCGCCAAGACAACAATAATAAAAAAAAAAATAAAAAAGACTAAGGCATAATGGTACAATCTGCTGCGACCACAATCGCTGTTGATTTGAGAACAACCATTGGCATTTGTAACCAAACAGCATTGCAAAAAATGGATTTTATCGCTGCTACTTTTTGCCATGATTGAATCTCAGTCATTGTGACACCACATCAAGCTTCTAAATAAAGATTTAGGCTAATAAAAGTAAGAAAAATCGGAGAAATCCGTGAATAGGGCTGATTACTTTTAAACCTCGAATCTGAAAGTAAGAGATGAAAAGGGAGAAATGAGTCTCATGAATGGAGAAATTTAAAGGCAGTGGAGTGGTAATTTAGCCTTAGATAATTCTGATCTGGCACGAACAATGTCAGGGAGGATTCTCTGCTTTCTTATGAAACTGCTGGGTTAACAGGATTCGAATGCAAATTTAATAACCTCCATGAAAATGACTAAGTAACATGTTTTATAAATGGACTGCTTTATACTGACCAAAACAATAACGGTACTGCCAACAAAATTAAAACTAAACGTCAATGCCAGAATAAAAGAGGGACCTGGGAGAATTTAAAACACATTGACAGTGTTAAAATCACAGCCATTGAAGACATGATATATTTGTGTCCTTATGTTAAGCTACAGAGGAGAAAAGTAATAATATTCAGTCAAAAGAATGCCTGAAACTTCTGTTCAGTTTGGCTCGCAAGGAACACTGTGGTTCTAACCAAGTGACTCCTCACCACCAAGAAAACAATCAAAAAATTGACAAACACACAACGGCACAATCTGCTGACCCCAATCGCTGTTGATTTGAGACTAACCATTGACATTTGTAATTAAACGGCATTGTAAAAAAAAAAGTTATTGCTGCTGCTTTCTGCCACGATTGAATCTCAGTCATTCTGACAAATCAAAGCTTCTAAATAAAGATTTAGGTTAATAAAAATAGCTGAAAATCTGAATGAAAAAACACATGAATAGGGGTGATTACAGATTACAGTTCACCCAAAAATTAAAATTATGTCATCATTATTAACTATTCTTACGTTGCTCTTAACACATATGCTGTTATTTTCCCCCACAGAACACAAAAATATATATATATTTTGAAGAATTTGTACACTGTTCTTTTACATTCAACAACCATTCATATAGTGATTACATCAAAGTCGGACCCAAAAAAAAAAAAATCATAAAACTAGTCCATGTATCATGCATTATATTATATACAAGTCTTCTGAAGCTGTAAGGTAACTTATTGTGTGAGGAACAAACCAAACTGACTCGTTATAAACGGCTAGAAAAGAGCTGTAATATTATTCAAAATTACTTTGTTACATAGAATAAACTAAATAAATAAATACAAAATAGTAGAAAATTACAATATAATAATTTATTTAAATGATATAATTTTTTTTAAATAATACAAATAGAAAATACAATACAAAAATAATATAATTTTATATAAACATTATTTATTTATTATAAAAAATAATACATATTTTAATAATACTTTGAAATATTAAACAACTACATCACTTTTCAGTTAACAACGTAAAAAACTTTTCTTCTATCAAAAAACGCTTCCATGATAAGTCATCCAAACTGAGCTAACTGATGTCTGATGGTGTCCAATTTAGCCTTACACTGTGAACTCTTAAACAAAATGGCATATTCAGATCAGAATGACTCTTTCTAGTGTGGCATATCAATGATTACCATCAGTCACATGCTGGATCACATGATATGCAAAATGGTCATTACCTTTTCAATGAAAAACTTTTACACATTATTAATGCAAGTGCTGACACCTAGTGGTAGCTCAATTCACAGCTGAAGTCACCAGGTCTCCTACTTCCTCTACGACCTAAGCTTAACCAAAAGGCTTTCAGTAGCTCTCCATAAACCTGTTATAGTTGCAACACATGCATCTCATGACTTAGGCAGTGTGAAACTCTATGTGAGTCATGGGGTCTGTGAATAAGTCCTAAGCGATCCACCAGTAACTAACGAACCTTCTAGCACCCGCTCATTTCTATAAAACCTTACATGTGATATCTTTACATAGAAAGAAGACAGTTGATTGCATAAAGTCTGCTGGTGGTGTAAATGTATTTAAACAATACATCATAAGCTGTACTGGGCTTCTAAAATATAAAACACACAACATAGAGTTGAGTCACTTCGTATGAATCAACAGACTCGACACATTAAGTGCCCCCGTGTTCAAATCAGCCATTACATTAACAGTCACTGCAGACAATAGTTGCTTGCAATGTATCTTTGTGTTTAAATGTGCTTGTGGTGTAATATATAAATATATAAAACTATCAACATAACCTCTGCTGTCTCTCAACAGTCCTAAAAAGCTTTTCCTGTTATATATCAAGCAAATGCACAATTTTAGATTATATAACTGAGAAGGTCAATGTGTCACTGTGTGCTCTAGGATTGTGGGAGCTGTGAAACTAAGCTATGTAGCCTTGTTTCATTCAAGTATCTAATAAGCAAATAGCAAAAATAAATAAATAAATCTAAAACAGAGGGGGAAAGTAAAATTAATGCACTGTTTGAAAAACTGCAATGTTTTAGCTCTTAAATGCTAAGTGAAAAAAAAGCTATAAAATGTGTTAATTGTGGTGATGTACAATAATGTTTTAATGCAGATGGAAATAACCATATAGATACAGGTAAGTATGCAAATCTGCATGAATTATATGGTACTTACAGAAGTTGACAATCAGACCCACGTTCTCTGAATGAACCAACAATTTTCTTCATGCCTCAATAATAAAATATGATTTACGCTCATGATTTACGCTCTGATGTCTTATATTAGTTTTATATTGTCAACTGACTTCACTAACATAAAAAAAATAGCCATTCTAATTAAATCTATGTGCAACTTCATTTAGACAACCTTGATGTCCATCGTAGGTGTAGTTAGCTCTTTGTCAAAAATAGTAATAATAGAAAAGGTTTGTTTCCTTTTCTCACAACTGCAATGAGAAATTTGTTATAGTTATTTCTATATGTGCGGTTGTTAGCCATGTGTGAATGAAACAGCTTAAAGAGATAAGGAGCGAGAGAAAATGGAAAGAGGACACAAAGCACAGAAGGACAGGAACATTCAATTTTTCAGGTAAAAGAATCCTAATCTAAAGCAAACAGACCACAGTCAGTTAAATTGTTCCAGCATTATGTATTTAAGCAAATGAAAAGGTCACATCTTTAAAGCGGTACAAGTACCATGTAACTTTGCCAATGAATAACACACTTTCTCTTATCATAAGTTGCAGTGAATTTTAAGTCAGCATAAATATTCTGAAAATAAGTGTTCGACTTCATTTATCATAAAATTGTATTATTAATATACTGTCCAACCTGCTCTTTATATAGAGGCCGACAAGTACATCTAATCACACAAATAGAACTAGATCACGAAAGCCATAACTATACAATCAAATATTTGCCATTCAAGTCATCAAACGCAGCTTGTCAAAACAATATTTCTTTGGATGTGCAAATTTAGACCTCAAACAGTACAAAAATATTCAAATGACCAATAAAGTGTGCCAGCAACCTAAAGAAAATGTTTTAGGAAGAGACCGATGGCAACACTGTCTGCACAGCATCAAATACTACAGCATAATTTTTTTCTACAGTACCATTAAAGTCACAAAGCAACAGAAGTTATTTTTCTGTATTGTGACGTACATCCGAGTGAACTGGATTATATAAAAAAATGTTTTAAAGTAGTGCAGGACTTGGTTCTATCCATCGTTTGTTGACTGGATGGAAGCTGAAATTACTGGAGAAATCCTGCATACATCACTAGAAAGATGTCTGACGTTAGGAGAGTTAGGGCTGTCAAAAAAAAATTCGAATTTCGAATATTCGTCGAATTTAAAATAAAAATCCACATTCGAATGCAAAAACGTTGCATTCGAATTTTAGGTGTGCGTCAGGCAG
>NW_015551026.1:706009-709272 GCF_001515605.1 Sinocyclocheilus anshuiensis | reverse complement strand
CAGTGGCGCACGAAATGCGACGACGATGTAAGTGTCATTGCATTTTAATGCTTTTGTTAGCCTATCCTATCCTGCTGCGTTGTTCATTCAAAATATTGCAGAAAGAGAACAATCAATGCGGGGGAAGATGTTGTTTACATCAAAACCGAAACCAAGCCGTTCACACAGAACGCACATTTATCGCATTTTCTAGAGGGACATCTATCACCGTTGCACTCATGTCTCGCACAAGAGAGCCGCATGTTTATAAAGCTATGTAAAATTAATGTAAGTTCAACTTTTAAAAAACATGTCTCAAGACTTTATGGCGGTTTTCCCCATTGCGCTTTTTTCATTTCTCTACACATTAGTCCACTTGGATTACTCTGAAAATGTCACTAATCAAAAGCAGCCTTTTTTTTTTGCTATACTATCTAACAATTTTTTCACAAAATATGCATGTAGAAACAATACATGGTGTGATGAGAGTTGAAGATGGGTAGATGACACAGAGGAGATATTCGTTGTGTGGAAAAGAGCAACTTGGACATTCTGCTTGATATGTCCTTTTATACTCTACACAAGATAGAAACACACACACACACACACACACACACCATGTCTGAACCAAATGCTGTGACGATAAAGACATGGGCTTGTACTTCAATTGAAGAATTTGAATGCACTAACTCTTCCAACACACATACACAAACACAATTGTTGTTCATCATCCAGCAAGCTAACGAATTCAGCCCAGCACTGGGCTCTTTATAGTCACAGTCCTCATAAATAAGACTAGCTGTCCATATAGATGCTAATATAGATCATGTGTAATGATTTTGCACTCTTTTATGCATACACACATAGAAATGCACACTTTGTAACATGTCTGAAGGGGAAAAGGGTAAGAATTATAGAAGCATTTTACAGTCATACACACAAACACCACTTTAACCTGTGACAAAAGTCTACAGTTATTTTATGGTACGTTTACACAACGATTGTACAAAAAAGGTTAATGAAAACAAAGTAACTTCTATACTAAACCCTACCCTAAACCTGACTGACAGTGTTAACAAAACCTGACTGTACCAGGTGAGCTACCTAGCAAGTTTACTACATCAGAAAAGTCATACATATGGAGCTTAGTTTACAATTTTTAGTATACAAATCATGCACTATGGTGTTGTTCAAGAAACCAAGCAAAAATAGGTCTTCATTAATTAATAATCTGCCCCTGTAATCAAAACTGGTGTGAAAAGGAATGAAAGTTGTTGGCATTTTACTGCCTCTAGTGTTAATTTCAGCTGGAAACTGAAAGTCAAGTTTTATTAGAACTTGACAGTAAAGACTTTTCCAATGTCTTTATTAATTGATAATCTGCTAATGTAAATACAATTTGTGTGAAAAACATTTTGTGTGCTGTTTTACTGCCTTTAGTGTTCAGATCAACTAGAAACTGCAGTTGCAATTGTAGGGCTGTCAAAAAAAAAATTCGAATTTCGAATATTCGTCGAATTTAAAATAAAAATCCACATTCGAATGCAAAAACGTTGCATTCGAATTTTAGGTGTGCGTCAGGCAGTACTATCAGTGGCGCACGAAATGCGACGACGATGTAAGTGTCATTGCATTTTAATGCTTTTGTTAGCCTATCCTATCCTGCTGCGTTGTTCATTCAAAATATTGCAGAAAGAGAACAATCAATGCGGGGGAAGATGTTGTTTACATCAAAACCGAAACCAAGCCGTTCACACAGAACGCACATTTATCGCATTTTCTAGAGGGACATCTATCACCGTTGCACTCATGTCTCGCACAAGAGAGCCGCATGTTTATAAAGCTATGTAAAATTAATGTAAGTTCAACTTTTAAAAAACATGTCTCAAGACTTTATGGCGGTTTTCCCCATCCCACTGCATCTCAAGTTTTTAAATGAAGAAAGTACTCTTTGTGATTGGTTTTCAGTCCTGTGTATTAAACTATACATACATGCATGATGCCGTTTTGTTTCTAATTGTTTAAGCAACTTTATTAATTATATAAGGTTTATAAACATTATTTTAAACATTATTCACTTTTTTCAAAGATAGTCGTGTTATTTTATTATGCTTTGAAGAAACGTGCATAATATTTTGCTCGATGCGCCCTCTTGTGGCCTCAGGAGAGAAGCCAAAAGCTTTTTTTCCCCCAACTGAAATTATGCCTTTTAAATTCGAATATAATTAGAATATTTATAATATTTAAGTAAAAAATTTGAATTTAGTTTTTCAGCCATTTTGACAGCCCTAATGAGAGTCTGATTAAAAGTTAAGAGGTCAAAAAAAGAAACATGCATAAATGAACATGCAATTTTAATATGCCTATACACTTTCACTCCAAAGCAGCATTTCATACACAGTGCGGCATCATGTAATAAATGCAGTTACAATTTGGAGCAATGTGAGACCGTTGGAAAGCAATCAATGATCTTCTCATGACTTATCTCATTGGGAAATTGAGGAATTGCATAATTACGCAAGTGATAAGGAACCAACTTTTAGTGAAAGCTAGTTTGGGTAAGTGGAGTTTTTGTTTAATAAATTATGCATCATATTGTGCAACAGAGCCTTACCAGCGTCTGTAGTGCAGGTCTTTGAGGGGAACACTTCGTAACGCTGCGCCCAGCACCATGAAGAATGCTGACAGCAGCAGAGACGCTCGCAAACCTTTGGCACAAGACAGAGGAAGGAAAGAAGGCATATCAGAGAGATGTAATTTCTTGTAAGCTTTGATTAAGTGATGAGATTAGCTGTTGATGTAGATCCATCCCTAAGATAGAAGCAAACTATGCACGCCTATCATGAAGATATCAGGATTAGGAAATCAGATGTGAATGGTTCATTTTTAACCATAAAAAATAATTAAACATGATTTATTTGTGACAAAACAAATGTTTGTGTCCAGAAGCCATAATGAAAATCTTTACTCCATGAGCATTTTCCTGGATTCATGCATAAGAGCAGAAACTTGAACTTCAATAACGTTTTTGAGTTTAATATAGACACTCTGGCCTGTGGTTTTTGGCAGACATTGTTTTTACAGCCTGTGGCAATCGCTTTCGTGTTGAGAACAAAAGGGAAGGTGAAATGCTCCCATTCAAGATAAAGAGCAAAAAACATGGTTGGAAGCTTTTTGCTTAAACATTTTCAAAAGAGCATGCCCTTTCTTACCAAATATATCAAATAAAGTGTGTTAATATGTAGGGATGCACCGATACCGATACTGGTATCGGTATCGGGCCC